>NW_013667303.1:240344-243282 GCF_000517525.1 Limulus polyphemus | reverse complement strand
CAAACAACAACAAGTAAAAATTGCTGTTGTTTTCTGGAGAGGGGGGGTTATAGTTATAGTGATTTACCTTCTTTCAATTTTATTTCGTTATTTACTGAGGGAAGTGACTTTCGTTTTGTTCTTGCAAGGAAAGACCGCGCGCTGCTTGCTCGTAGAAGTTTAGTTGATTTCTAATGAGCCTTTGACAGCTCGATCTCTGAGGTCAACCTCAAAAATTGCTAGCCCAGTTTTTCACAGAAAAACCCAAGTTACGCCGACAGAATGAGCGCATATCGTCACATCTCTTGGGCATCTAGTACACGACTGAGAAGGGCACGACACATGTCTGGCTGCCTGCGTGTCACCGCGTGCTAAAGGCCAAGGACCGTAAATTGTCACTTTGATCAGCAGCCGACTTGCGTGACTCTGGTTCCTGAAGTTAAATTATACGAGCGTTATGTCCTGTTCTTTAGCAGATAAATACTCGTGCAGGGATTTTTATTCTTTGCATTCGTCAACCTTTGAATGTTGCGGCGCTCGTGGAGCAATCACAGACAGACAACTTAGGAATTGTTGGCCTCGTAAGTTATCGTCAAGTTCCACAACTTTCTTTAGAACTGCGTTAGCATAATAAGCTTTAGGCCTATAGCTCTTATCAGAAGCCTCGTGTAAACCCATTTTCTGAGTGCGTTGCTTTACCGCACGTCTTTGTAAATACAACCTCAGAAAACTTTACTTAAAAGGTTTACTTAATATTTTACAGCCAATGTTAATCGTAATAGCGTTTAACATGTTTTTTGTTAATTTTTCTGAAAGCTTACCGTTTTTAACATTATATCTCACTAGCTTTCCGTCCAGCTTTTACCGTATTTCTTCATTTAAAGTAGCTGTAGATAAATAGAACAATAATTATAATTTCAAATACAAGAGAATTCATTGCATACTCTCGTCCCGCAGCTCCTTTTCGAAACTGCGTGAGTTTATGTTGAATAACGTCAAATTTCACATTCGAAAACTCGGGAAATCCTTCTCAGATCCAGAATGATCAACGATCCGGATCAGTTTTTGTAGTACAATGAGGAGACTCAACGTTAATGTACTCATGAAATTTGGAACAAATCCGATCACACTTTATTGAGTTATAAATCCCAAACCGCTAAAATGCTCTATCTCCCCCCATTAGATAAAATGCCTCAAAGTGATCCGGATCCGGATTTGGATACGGAACAATTTTGAGGAGGACTTGTTCCATACTGACTTCCCATTTTATGTAAAATTTTCGTGAACATCTGTCTATTAGTTTTCGAGATACACGCGCGGAATCATAGACAGATAAACACATACAATGACCCGTTTACAATACCCCCCCCCCCCGGTTTTAGCATCACTACGTCATCTGCGTATTTATTTTTTAAGTAAATCCGAAAGACCATATTTAAGCCATTTTGTCCAAAAGCCTCGTGAGAGAAGATTCAAATCAGAGTGTTATAATGTCTAACATTACATGTATATTGACCAGGCGTTGTAAGTGACGAGCGTGACGGGCTGCGGATTGGAAACGTCCCAGTTTCGCGCCACGATACAGCTGAACATGCTCCGAACTATCACCTTAGGTTCAAAGCCAGTTTGGCGGCAGGTGCTGCTGCCTTCTTCCCTCTAGTTTTAGTTCATAGGTGTTGTTGAGGTTGAAAAAACTAACACTGCCAGACGTAAAAATTTCCCTTGTTTTTCTTCAGAAAGGTATTAATACGGTATGTTATGTTAATCAATTATTTTTAAAGCTTTAACGAAGACTAAAGGTTTTACATATAAATAAAACTTCTACTATGCATTGAGACCCGCCAGCGACAGAGCGCATGCGTAAATATAACATTGCTGAAAACTGATATACCACTAAGGTTTTGACCTTACCTTTCTTTGGCTGTAAAAGGTAACATAATGGGATAATAATTACGAGATTCGGCCAGCAAACATTTTCTTATTAACAATTAAATTTTTCATTATTACCTGACTAATAACTTTTGTATAAACGCATCACAGTTTTCCTTCATCAAGGCGGAACCCCGTTCGTTTTAATTCTCTCACGGCCACAGACTTAGGGGACATACATGTATATTTATACGGTTCCGACCAGAGGGAGGTCAGTTAGCTACCAGCGTCCGCCAGCACAAGGATCTTGTCTATCTCTTTTGCCCGAATTATGTGATTTACTGTCACTTTTATTACATGTTCACACCGTGTTAAACAGTATCACGTTTCACATCTTGGATTCTTTGATCTAAAACATTTGATAATTAAAAAATAACTGTCTTTATTACTTAACTAATAACAAAGTGGCATATCTGCGGACTGACAACGCTCGAAACCCGGTTTCGATACCCGTGGAGGGCAAAGCACAGATAGCCCATTACAACCTGTTTAAAAAGACAGCTACACAGACCAAATAGTTCGTAAACAGTAACATTAAAATTATTTGAACCTGTTTAAATGGATGGCCGTACAGACCAAACAGTTCGTAAATATTAACATCAAAATTATTTAGAGCCTGTTTAAAAAGACGGCCGCACAGACCAAACAGTTCGTAAATATTAACATCAAAATTATTTAGAGCCTGTTTAAAAAGACGGTCGTACAGACCAAACTAGTTCGTAAATATTAACATCAAAATTATTAGAGCCTGTTTAAAAAGACGGCCACTCAGACCAAATAGTTCGTAAATATTAACATCAAAATTATTAGAGCCTGTTTAAAAAGACGGTCGTACAGATCAAATAGTTCGTAAATATTAACATCAAAATTATTGGAGCCTGTTTAAAAAGACGGCCACTCAGACCAAATAGTTCGTAAATATTAACATCAAAATTATTAGAGCCTGTTTAAAAAGACGGTCGTACAGATCAAATAGTTCGTAAATATTAACATCAAAATTATTGGAGCCTGTTTAAAAAGACGGCCACTC
>NW_013667303.1:238311-239581 GCF_000517525.1 Limulus polyphemus | reverse complement strand
GCCCAAGAGTTGGCGGTGGGTGGTGATGACTAGCTGCCTTCCCTCTAGTCTTACACTGCTAAATTAGGGACGGCTAGCGCAGATAGCCCTCGTGTAGCTTTGCGCGAATTTCCAAAACAAACAAACTCTTCACGGTATTGGGGCGTTAATATTAAGTAGTTAACGAAAGTTCGTAACCATCAGTTCCGATATAGGTGGAGTGTTTTATGTTTTGCGCCACAATGGAGATTTCACTGCAGCGCTTCAAACAAGGTTATCTTATCCGTTTGTTGTCAATTTCTGCAAGTATACAGATTCGGATTCTTTACATGTTAACCCACACACTTCGTTATTCCCTGTTGCTCCAACCACGAGTTTGGTGTCCAGCTAGTCTCAGGTTGACGACTGCGATTTTAAAATACAAGTCAGTCATTTGCACGGAAGCTTTCTTGCACGAGACATATGTAACGACACCCAGGGGGAAAAATATCATGAAGAGTTTCATTATAAAAAAAAAAAGCTTTTCTTACCCTGTTGGGCCAGGCGTGGCCTAGTGGTTAGCGTACTGGACTGTGGATCCCGAGGATTCGTGATTCCCGTCCCGTTACCACAACATTCGGCTCCAGTTATTCGGTCTAAATTTTGGAGCTATGGGTGTATCAGCAAAAACGTTTTAGTTGTTTTAGAATTCTTGCGCAAAGCTACCACCGGCTATAAGCGCATAGCCATCTTTAAATTTCAACAAACAGACCAGATAATGGAGGTTGTTATCATCTTTAAGAGCAGGTTGGTAACCCTTCCGGAGCTCGGGTCGAAGTCACAATCTCTCTAGATGGTGCGGGGGCTTGATCCCCAGGAATTATTTCAAACGTCAAGGTTGTCAGGAGCGCCATTTCCTACATTTGCTGACCTTTTTTATTTAAACAAAATATAGACAAACAGAAATGACAGCACGAAAAGATAATAAATCTATTAATTTACGTTATATACCTACTTGTTTTTAGCTTTATTTACAATCAGAATGTCCTAGCACCTTCCTTGACGTTGTTCCCTCAGTAACTCCGTGATGCTTCTAGAGTAAAACTGGTCAATAAATTTGAAAGGGCTTTATATTTTGTTCGTTTTGTGATTTATTGGCTCATTTAAAGTAACAGTACGATCACACTTCGTGAAACGTGGATGAGCAGAGAATGGACACTAAACGTGTACTGTTGACCCTCCCACGGGAAGATGTGGTATGGGCACTAAACGTGTACTGTTGACCCTCCCACGGGAAGATGTGGTATGGGCA
>NW_013667303.1:233605-238144 GCF_000517525.1 Limulus polyphemus | reverse complement strand
GGAAGATGTGGTATGGGCACTAAACGTGTACCGTTGACCCTCCCACGGGAAGATGTGGTATGGGCACTAAACGTGTACCGTTGACCCTCCCACGGGAAGATGTGGTATGGGCACTAAACGTGTACCGTTGACTCTCCCACGGGAAGATGTGGCCATATAACGTACGTTGTACTGTTTTCGCTTCTTCCTTGCAAAAAAGTGAGTAAGAAACTGCTTAAAAATAATTTCGAAACAACTGATGATGCAAAAAAGATGCTCAGAAAGGTTAAAGTGATGCTGGTGACAAAAGATGAGAGGGTCAGAGAAGACGAGTGTATGAGATATAATTAGCCGAAGTAGGTGGATGATTTCCCCGGCATTTGACACCTAACAAAAAAAAATACCTGGACAAGAGGGAAGGGAGCTAGTAAAGTATCCACTATTATCTCTTGAGCTATCAGCCAATGGGATTTGACCGTCATTCTCTGGCAGTAGAGTAACTTTGGTTTCAAAAGTTGGGGGGGGGGGCAGTTTCTATAGCTAGGATATGTGTGAGGTTATTCAAAAATATTTATCCTCTCCTTGAAAAAAGTACGGGGGGGGGTATGTCCCTCGTGAAAATTGCGCCTAGGCCCCAAAGTACGGGGCGTATTTTTTTAGGCCACAAGACGCAAATAATAAATCCTTGAATACGCAATCCGAGCACGCTAACTATTGGGCCACGCCCGGCTCAAACCCCATTTTTAAAGGCAATCGCTTTGCTTTCTTGGATACCTTTAACAGAGTTAATATACTGTTTCAATTAGAGTTTATTGTTACCACAAGTCATCAGTAATACTGTAAACAATTGGTATCAGGAAAAATACGCCCAATAATTAGGTTTCGGTTTCTTTTCTTGTATAGTTTAACTTTATTACAGATGCCGACAGACACAATGATATTTTAAAGTAAGTGGACCACACACACACCAACAGTGTGTGATACCTAAAACTAAATTACTACTTTCTTGAGGTAGAGAATCACTCTTGTGATTGTTTACATTGGACCGAAACGATACGTGAGTTTATCATAAATTTTCACTAAAACCGAACAAGTCTGGTTACACTCATAACATTATTCAACACCCCCAAAATTCAAACGATACGGTTGTTCCATTATGAATCCACAGTTTCAACGTTTCGTTTACAGATTGTTTTAGGCAGAGTATTCATGCTGAACAAAACAAAGACGAAACGGGAGCAACTGGTTCGTTGAAAATGATGCTTGTAAACAAAGTCTTCGAGGACTAATCTACAGAAGTAGGTCACGGTAGAAAGAACGACGTTTTTAAAGTCATCCTATGGCACAGCGGTATGTCTGCGGACTTACAACGTTAGAATCCGGGTTTCGATACCCGTGGTGACTAATCTACAGAAGTAGGTCACGGTAGAAAGAACGACGTTTTTTAAAGTCATCCTATGGCACAGCGGTATGTCTGCGGACTTACAACGCTAGAATCCGGGTTTCGATACCCGTGGTGGGCAGAGCCCAGATAGCCCATTTTGTAGCTTTGTGTTTAATTACAAACAACCCTAGAAAGAACAACGTTTTTAAAGTCATCCTATGGCACAGCGATGTGTCTGCGGACTAACAATACTAGAATCCGGGTTTCGATACCCGTGGTGGGCAGATCTCAGATAGCCCATTGTGTAACTTTGTGCTTAGTTACAAACAACCCGAGAAAGAACAACGTTTTTAAAGTCATCCTATTTTGTTCTGTTTATTTAAGATGGGCAACACAACATCCTGGTGTGAGTCCACATAAATTGCAGACCCCCAGATATGAGTCTCACGGGTATCCTGGTGTGTGTGTGTGTCTACAAGATTCATCAAACACAAGAGGTTTTGATTTTGCTTAGGAGGACATAATTTTATGCTTTATGAGGAAACTCCGCTCTTGCTCCTTATCTGACCACCCGTAAGGTTCTCGTGACACTCTTGAGAAACATCATAAAACCCATTGCACAAGCTCTGACTTCCGTTTTGTTTTTTAAAAAAGGTTTATTTCTACCTAACCCAGTATTATCATTGGGCTCACAGACAAGGGATCATACCGTAATCAAACGAGGTCAGCAAAATTAAAATAATAACGGTTATTGGTTGAAAACGGTAGTCGTTATCCGAAGTTGGCAACGTTCTTAGCAACATTCTTAGAAACAGGTAATTTCCAGAGAGATTAGACCCAGTAAAATATGATAACCGTGGAGTAAGTGAACTAACTCAGCTGCCCCAAACACCAGAATCAACCTATTATATAATTAAGGTACGTTTACTAGCAAATTTCCAGTTACGGCCTTTTCTTTTGCTTTTATATGTAATGAAGCCAAAGCTGGTGTTTTATTAACTAAATAATACCGTGTTCCTTGGAAAATAATATATATATATGGGTATTTTACGACCATCTTTCTTTGTGTTGTTTCTCTCTATATGTATAATTAAGGTGAATTTCTGGATTTTGATAGAACCTGAATAGCATTACATTCTGTCGAAATATAAAAATCGCTCATTTCCTCGCAAAATGGCAAATAACAAGAGCTATAAATATCCCGAGAGGGTTAAATAACAAGAGAACGAAACAATAGGTTTCATGATGAATGTAATAAACCCGCCACGTGACACGTGCGAAGATCGGTACAGCATACCGTCTTTATTCGAAAGTTCTTCTTCCCTGGACAGAGGATTAGAATTAGCTACGTTTCTTATTTCTTGCGTGTTGTAAAAACATCTTATTCCACACGTTTCGAGTAAGGTGTTGGAATAAATGAAGTCACGCACTCTCGGGGACACAAAGCGAGGCCTAACAAAGAATATATTATTATTATTTAATTTTTTTTTTTTTTTTTGAGTTACTGATTCCAGTACGAACTGAGGCAAGATTTCCGAACGCGCGCGTCTGAATTAGCGTTGCATCTCCAGCTGCTTTACATACCGAAGCACCATCGCGTTCAGATACGTAACGCGCCGACCATCACGCGTTTTCTCGGTATTTCACGTGTGTGTGTGTGTGTGTAAGATCGACTTCAAAACTTTACATGTTTATCACCACCCATTTACACCCTGATAAAACACCATCTTAGTTTGAACCACGAAGTTAAGGACAGTAATATCGTTAAAGGACTAGCTTAGTGTGTCTGTGGGTGGGTGGGGGTGGGGGGAGTTTTCAATGCGATGCAAGTGCCCGTTTTAAGCAGCAATTATTTTTGCTAGCATAGTTAACATTTTCAGGACCCAGAGCTCTGTGCTCTGTCTACCGCTGGTATCCAAACCAGGTTTTTAGCGTTATAAGCCTTCAGACTTACCGCTGAGCCACTGGGGGAGGGCAGTATCGGTTACAAGTTCCAACTTTTACTACTACTGCTTTGTTTTGTCGATACTGTGTGTAATGTTTTATTTTCAAAAAAACTATCCGTTCAAAGTTTCTTATTCTTCTTGGAGACACTATTGAGTGCTCCCCCACCCACCCACCCCCCTCTTCCTAAAAGTCTTCTAACCCATCAAATTATTTTTTCCTTGAAGGCCTAGCACGTAAGAAATGAAGCGTGAAGGTGGTAGTTTAATTTGAATATAAAATAATCAAGACTCGTGGTAAAATCGAGTGGTTTATAGTCCATTAATAAGGCTGAAGTTGATCGTTTCTCCATCGCGTTAGACTTCTATGTCAGATGCTAATCTGTACTGGCAACGTTAGGCACAACACCGGTTCAGGACGGGCTTGGATGGCTGCGTCTGTTTTTGTTCAACAATGATGTAATATTTTGATTGTCGCTTACAATGCGACATTGGCTAAGAAATGAGATTTGGATTTGACGCGCAACCTTATTTTTCATAATAAACAACACAGTTATAAAAATGCCTTATGAATGTAATTTACACGATATTTTATTCATCTTCCTCTTCTTTCTTTTTTCTCAAAGAGTACTGACTTGGGAAGAATTTCAGCTTCATGGTTGCTAGTTTTAAATACGTTTAGGAAGCCAGCACAAAGAACTCTGTATTACAGAATATGTATTTCAAATCGATTGTAGCTTCTGTGGCTCATTTCTTGCAGCATAGATTTTTCCAACGACAATTTTATCGATGTTACTGCTTCTATATTCCATTCCGGTGGCAGATCGAGAAATCTGATAACTTATAACGCTTAAAATATAAAAAAAAGACTTGAAACGAGACAGTCCACTCAAAAAAGTAGTCCAAATAAATTGTGATATTTGCTGTACCTTGGACAAGGGTCGATGGGATTAAAAGCTGATTAAATGTTTTTCTACCAAAAGTTGAGCTAGTGATACGACAAAGGATTAAGAAATAAATTTTACCTAACACCCGTAATCATTGGTCTAAATGTTTCGTCAGTTTTAATATATTTCAAAAACTTGAATAAATTAATGGGAACTGGCATTAAATTGTCACAGTTATTGTTTGTTGAATAAACTAATGGGAAGTGACGTTAATTTATCACAGTTATTGTTTGTTGACCAAACTAATGGGAAGTGACGTTAATTTATCACAGTTATTGTTTGTTGA
>NW_013667303.1:231575-232663 GCF_000517525.1 Limulus polyphemus | reverse complement strand
CTTAAAAATGGTAGTGTTGAGCTGAGAAAAAAAAATTATTTCAGATCTTGATAGTTGCGGAATATTTATATGTACCAAAGGAAATATATATATAATAGAATAACTTGTACGCGGATTTGAATGATTTATGTTGAAGACAGATATGTTGCCAATTTCGAATCAGTAAATAGCCCAGTTTAAAAAACTAACTAAAGCATTTCAATTTTTATACACTATTGAAGGTAAATCATGGTTGTATTTTTTTTTGTTATTATTTGACTGCCAAAGAGAAGAAGAAGCGGAAACACAGGTTTTACTTTACTTAGGTATTTGAAACTGTTACTTAACGACTTATATAATTATTTTTTATTTTTCTGGCCTTTCTTTACTGCCCCCTCAGTGGAACAGCGGTATGTCTGCGAACTTACAATGCTAGAAACCGGGTTACGATACCCGTGGTGTGCAGAGCACAGATAGCCAAGCTTTGTGGTTAACTAAAAACAAATAGACAAAAGCAAACATTTCTTTACTATTTATAGTTAATATTAGAAATAATGAGACGTCTCTACTGTATATAGAGTATGTACTTACTAAAAGGTTTTGATTATTAACATTTTCTAACACCGTCAAGTTCATACCAAGAATTTGCGAAAGAGCCGTCTCACAAACAAGTTTAATTAATCCAATTCGTGTTTTACTATTAATAATCTTTCCAGACGTATTAGTTTAACAATTTATTGAAAACCTGACTTTGAAAACACTCTTCAGCATGTTTCTTGATTAGTTGTGTTTTGTTTTTAAGTTGAATTAATATTGTGTTGAATGATATTTCTTTTGTACGTAATGTAAAAGGTTCATCACAATAGAGGGCGCTAAAAATTGCAAAATAAAATATTTTATAGAAGCAATTAGAGGTAATGAGCGTCTTATTTGACAAGGACAAGGAGTAGTGAATATTCTTATAATACAGGCTATAATTGTAAGCATTTACTTTGTGTAAGGCCTGTCCCTCTCCAAATAAGCTTTTCTCTAGCCACGCCAAACTTTTGATATATATATATATATATATATACGTTTGATCTGATGGTTTGTGTGTGTGTGTGTGTGTG
>NW_013667303.1:220179-231086 GCF_000517525.1 Limulus polyphemus | reverse complement strand
TACGTACTCTCTCTCTCTCTCTCTTCTATATATATATATATAGTGGGATTTGACCGTCATTCTTATAACGCACCCACAGCCATAAAATGCGGAGCGCTTTGTAAGGGTGATGCAAATACCATCCCGACTATCTTGTTTGCATTGTTTTTAAAGGATTGATATTAGCTATCCCTACATTTACTTACTTTTTAAAAGTTTTTTTTTCTTTATTTTACATTATAACTTTACGCCGATCAGGAATAGCGTTATACTGCGTTGAAAGAACTGATAAAAAAAGAACAACGCCTATTTTTCAAAAAGTTTGTACTAACTCGGTATTACTAAGAACACGCCATTTTCTAGGGCTTTTCAGCTGTTTGAAGAATTAACCAACTCTTTTTCTGGAGCGTAGCCAGGGTTGGTTAGAAGAAATCAACAACAACCCCAATATTCTAAAAAGTGTAGAAGGTCCACTATCCTCTGATTTTTTTAAATATATATATATTTGAAAAGGTTTACCCAAGACGTTTACAACTCAGCATATTGTTACTGTAAGGTATACTAACTTCCTGTTGAAGTTTTGAATACTTTCATTTTACATTTTTTAAATATCCAACCCCCATCACACACATACACAGTCTGCACCTGTTCTTTCTTTCACGCGCTAAGTTTCGTGCTTAAAAGTTTTTTGTTTTTTTTAAAATAGATACTGACGGGTTGTTCGGTTATATCAGTCAGTATGTGTAACTTTGGAAATGATATGAAGTATGAAGTTAATATTTTTAAAATAAAGTTAGACCATGATCACTTTTAGGGTTAGCTCTTAGTATAGATATATATATATATATAGACACTGAGGGGTTGTTTGGTTATATCAGTCAGTATGTGTAACTTTGGAAATAATATGAAGTATGAAGTTCATATTTTTAAAATAAAGTTAGACCATGATCACTTTTTAGGGTTAGCTCTTAGTATATATATATATAGATACTGACGGGTTGTTTGGTTATATCAGTCAGTATGTGTAACTTTGGAAATGATATGAAGTATGAAGTTATATTTTTAAAATAAAGTTAGACGATGATCACTTTTAGGGTTAGCTCTTAGTTCGAGAGTCTATAGACTGTATTCATGGTCAAAAATATAGTATTTTACCTATTTGATACACATTCATGTTTGTTTATTCTTGTCTTAATACTCGCCATCAGGTTCGAACTCTTTTTGACTACTTTTGCTTGTTTATTATATCTGCTGCTTTATTGGTATGCTTTGCTTATATACCTCCCTTTTTAAGCCCTTTTTGCCCCATTGTTTTGGTCAGAATTTTTGCTCCTGTTGTTTTTTTGGGTACTTTGCTTATAAACATCAATTTAATCATTCCAGTTGTTCTTTTTATAGTTTCTTACATTATAGTCCTTTTGGCCCCATTGTTTGTATTATCAAGTCCTTTAGGCCACGAATGTTTGGTAATCATTCCTATAGTTCTTTTTACAGTTTCTTACATTATAGTCCTTTTGGCCCCATTGTTTGTATTATCAAGTCCTTTAGGCCACGAATGTTTGGTAATCATTCCTATAGTTCTTTTTACAGTTTCTTACATTATAGTCCTTTTGGCCCCATTATTTGTAGTATCAAGTCCTTTAGGCCACGAATGTTTGGTAATCATTCCTATAGTTCTTTTTACAGTTTCTTACATTATAGTTCTTTTGGCCCCATTATTTGTAGTATCAAGTCCTTTAGGCCACGAATGTTTGGTAATCATTCCTATAGTTCTTTTTATAGTTTCTTACATTATAATTCTTTTGGCCCCATTATTTGTAGTATCAAGTCCTTTAGGCCACGAATGTTTGGTAATCATTCCTATAGTTCTTTTTACAGTTTCTTACATTATAGTCCTTTTGGCCCCATTGTTTGTAGTGTCAACTCCTTTAGGCCACGATTTGTTTACAATTTCTTACCTACGTCAGTTTAAAGTCCTTTAGGCCAAGTATTTTCGTTTATAATTTTTCCTTCTTTTTTTTTTCTTGTTTTCAAATTTGGTCGTTATTTTGAACGGCATTTTACTGAGGTCAATTTCGATAATTGGTTAATTCTCAACTTCTTATTGAGAAATGATCTCTCACATAGCCACAAAAAATAAATAAATAAACAAAAAACATAGATACATATTTGTTTCTTTGTTTTGTAATTAAGCAAAAGCTACACAACCGGCTATCTGTGTTCTGCCCACCACGGGTATCGAAACCCGGTTTCTAGCGTTGCAAATCCGCAGACATGCTGCTGTGCCACTAGGGGGCATCGATACGTAACATAATTCTCAAAAAACAAAAACAAAATAATAATCACTTTGAGTTTAATATAATCGTCAATTTTTTAAGTTATTTATTGAGACTGTTTTATGGTAATTAGAGGTTATATTAAAAAAACACACAGAAGAGGATTATTTCGTAGTTTTCAAATCTTACAAGGTTATTTTCTATCCATTAATTATTTAAAGGATTTATATTGATATGTTTTATTTTGTTGTTTTTGTTTGGTGTTCTGTTGGGATATTAAGTCTTATCTTCTTTAGAATTTCACTAACACATAGGTCTGTAAGAAAAAAAAAAGTTATAATTATACGTATATTATCATATTTTATTTTTTAAATATAATTTTAGCCCTCGTCTCAAGTTCTCCACGTGGACAGACCGAGATAGATGAATCGAATGACCCTATCGCTGACACGAATGGTTTCGCCAGTAGCAATAGTAAAAAAGAACATAGCTTGGATCGAGAAGTCATCACTCGACAAGGGAAAGGCGGGACTCTAGTTAATAGTCCAGATTCCGACTGCTATACTTCACCAGCAGGGGTGGTGGGTAGCACCAATGGCAATAGCCAGACAACAGGAACTGAAGTTGCTAATAACATAAATGACCATAAAAATACTAATGACAGTGATGGTCAAAATAGTAGCACCAGCTCCACCGGTCAGAATTTTGGGACTAATCCAAATGATGAGAATGCTCCAGGATCTAAAAGACGTGGACCGAGGACAACAATTAAAGCCAAGCAGCTGGAGATGCTTAAAGCTGCTTTTGCTGCCACGCCCAAACCCACGCGTCACATCCGGGAGCAACTGGCACAAGAGACTGGTCTTAATATGCGAGTTATCCAGGTAGGAATAGCACATAATATATATGGTAATTTATGACATAAGAAATTAGGGTAGGAATAGCACATAATATATATGGTAATTTATGACATAAGAAATTAGGGTAGGAATAGCACATAATATATATGGTAATTTATGACATAAGAAATTAGGGATTTGTAAACAAATTCTAAGAAGAAAAAAAAAGGATTAAACTGAATTGAGGAAAAGGATAGGAAACCCCAAGGATTTTGTTATACTCGTGTTGGTTGGTGTAGCAAATTTTATTTTGTACAGGTTGAGTAGACTGAGTTTATTCTAAGTCAACGTGGAAATTGTTTAAAGATCTCGAAGTTATGGAGACGTTCATAATTTAATATTTTCAACGAATGATGATGATAAGATAACGATTAACAGCAACGAAAATTAAAATCACATTTCATTAAAATGTATTTGGTAAAAACGATTTTGACGACAAACAGGTAGATTAATTATTATTCATAAAGTGTTAACCACTAAAGTCGAGATAAAACGAGAGCGTTCAATGCACGTACAATCTGGTTGTCGACGAACGAGACAATTTTTGTTTTCCTTTCAGGTCAAGTCTTATAAAACCAGCGATGGAAATACGTTTCTAGTTACTCATGACTAGCTTGTCTAAAAACGTGATTTTCCGTCACGTGCTCGGTAGCTAATTGTAGAACATTCACTTTCTAATTACACGTGGTCGTTCTTGTCCGCCTGAATTTGACCTTCTTATCTGGTGGTCACCATCTCAAAGCCGAACTGCACCAAAGAAACGAGGGGAAGTGGTCATCAACAGTACTAACATTCATTTAATGACCGCACACATCTGTCAGAGTAGTCGGGGAAAGTAATTTATTCAGATATTTACCCATTTCCTGTACGAAACCAGTAATTATTTTTAGAACAATGAAGTCGTCAGCTGATTATAATTGTCTGACTGTTATCGTTGAAATGAAGTATTGTAATATGATAAATTGGCTGCACGAACTTGAAATAAACATCATGACATTTCCATTACATATAAAACTGAGTGTTTTGCGGTATACTTATCAGGTATGTGGACAAAGATCGTATAGATTATGTATTAAAGTCTATGTATGACCGGGCGTGATCTAGTGGTAAGCGTGCTGAGTCAAGGTTCAATAGTACAAGGGTCAAGCCGAATACTTTCCGTACTTTCAGCTGTGTGGACGTTGAAACTGTGAGGTCAGTCTCACTATTCGATTAAGAGTTGTCACATAATAGGCGGCGGGTCCTGCTAACTGTTCGCTCCTTCCTCCGGTATTCTGAGTTAGAAATGGCTGGATCTGGACCGTAAGGGTCTCTGATCCATCTAGCTGTTTAGCTCGTGTCTCTCATAAGGTGATGAAGCATAAATACCAAAGTTTGTCTTTTTTAACTGCTTGTACTGCTTTAGAAATATTTTACTGAATAGGCCTGCTTTTATTTCGCAGCATTTAAAACATTAGATTCAAAGTTGTGTAACACTTAAAATAGTAAGCTTCTAGTGTTTTTCTTATTTCGCGGCAGAGTTAGAAAATTTGACTTTTAATTTTTTGTTGCTATTGTTGTTATCAATTTAACACCATTTGTCCATATTATGTTTCTCTGTGTGCATCATAGTTTATGATTTTAACGTTCACTCTTTGATTTTTCATAGCATATGTTTAGGGGACTATATTTTTGTAACGTTGTTCTTTCGTTGTCGGGTTCTTTTAAAGTATCTGGTGAGAGTAATTCACAGTCCAGTCCACGTAACAATAACAAATTCGTTTCTTTCATTCTTCAAAACTTGAACAATGTTGTAACTTATATAAGTGTTGCTAACTGCACCACACTGACATACAAAAAAAACTTACTTTTACTTCACGGTTGATCGATAAAACAACTCAATATGTGCCATAGCTAACACAGATCGAAATATTTCACTAAAAACAAAACTCAGATTGAAACTAAAACATACTAACTGATTTACTATACCGACTAGAAACAATTCTCTAAACCTTATATTGACAATCTGCTCTCGAATTTACTAGAAACCTTGACGTAAAATTTTCAGAACTTTCTAAGCGTTCTAGGCCTGTTTTATTAAACTCTCCATCTTAACGTCATTATTATGACCCGCAGTTCCCTCTAGCTAACAAACAAATTAAAACAGTGAACATATAGCTTGTAACAATATCAATAATGTACGTCAAGTATTTGTAGAATACGTTCGGTAACAATAAATTTAAAATAATGTAAGTTGTGTGATATAACCATATTGTTTTGGATATTGTAAGAGTCCTCTGTGTCTTGTATATTATTGGGTACTTTTTCATATATTATTGTGATTAAAATATGTTAAGATGGCAAACATGTTTGCAGAAAGTAAATATTTTATATATGTGCGCGCGCACGCACACACGCATATGTGTGTGACAGACATTACGCATAAAATCAGTTATTTGTTGTTATTTTTTTCACAATAAAACGGACATTTTTATTGTTAAACATCATTCCAAGTTAAGCCTTTTCAAGATATTTCGAGAATTATCTGTACTAGCCGTCTCTAATTTTGAAGTGATAGACTAAAGAAAAGGCAGCTGGTCAACATCATCCACCGTCAATTTTATCAACTAAGAGTGAGATTGACCGTCACAATATAATGTCCTCATGGCTGCAAAGACTCGTGTCTCGCAGGTTTCGAGTCGAGTGCCCTAACCACCAGGCTACGCTAGGTCATCGAGAAAGAGTAGCATTGCGCGAATTAAAAACAAACAAATCATTCTCGGTCGGGTGTCGTGTGACAAACTTGGAATAGAGTCTAAGTTGGAAAGTGAAGAATAAAGTACTTGTTGTATATTTACTTTTCAACTCAAAATTCAGACGTAATAAACTCTTAAATACGTGGAAAGTATTTTATTTGATGACGAACAAGTAACAAGCGATCCGATAAAATATCAGTCAGTGAGAAACATTCTGAATAAAGATCAACCAGTAAAAAAGCGATCCGATAAAATATCAGGCAGTAAGAAACAACACAATTAAGATGCTATTCGATCGATTAAAAATCCATCAGTGACAAGCGATCTAATTAAAGATAAGTCAGTAGAATGCGATACGATTAAAGATCAGTCAGTAAGAAACGATCCAAATAAAGATTAGCCATCACTTATTGATCTTTAATCAGATCACTTCTTACCGATCGATTTTAATTGTATTCCTTCTTACGCTTCTTACTGATGGCTGATCTTTATTTGGGTCGTTTCTTACTAATTGATCTTTAATCGGATCGCATCTAACTGAAATACAATTAAAGATCAATCAATAAGAAGCGATCTGATTAAAGATCAATCAGTTAGATGCGATCTGATTAAAGATCAGTCACTTAGATGCGATCTGATTAAAAATCAGTTAGTAAAAAACGACCCAAATAAAGATTAGCCATCAGTAAGAATCAATACAATTAAATATTAAAGTTTCTCATATGTATTCATGGTGTTGTGGTAATTATGTTGTTCCTGAACTGGAAACCAAGAAAGGTTAAGTACATCTGTTGGGAAGATCGAGGTCTCGGTTTGGATAGGATAATGCCTCTGATTGGGTTTCGTGTTCAGGAACTGTTTTTCAGGTTTCGGCAGGATATGAAAAACTGGTGTATGAGCAGGAACCACCATTGTATCTCTGATGCAGTCGGCACCCAGATCGTGCTGACTTGCCCGAGGTGCCTATTGTACGCTAAAGGTGAAAATGATTCTGAATTAGAGATGACAACGATCACGCCGAGCACATGCCCTCGAGGGCAGTCACGAGACGGTCAGAATAGATAGCTATTGTTCGATGTCGGTTTCTTTCATTGTAAGTCTTTTGTAACATCTGTGTAACTTGTACGTCTACCTGGTTGTTGAGACTGAATTCATTGTTTATCACAACCTTATTAGCTCAAGTTTAATATAACGATAAGAAATGTGTTTATACCATAAAATATTTATAATTATCATTTATTAGTGCTGTTAAAATACAATTTATCATTATTAGAAAAGGCTCGTTTCGTTTGGAATTGTGTAAAGCTACACGAGGGCTATCTGCGCTAGCTGTCCCTAATTTAGCAGTGGAAGGCAGCTAGTCATCACCACCCACCGCCAACTCTTGGGATACTCTTTTACCAACGAATAGTGGGATTGACCGTCACATTATAACGCCTCATAGGGCGAGCATGTTTGGTGGGACAGGGATTCGAACCCACGACCTGCAGATTGAGAGTCGAGCTACTTAACCACCTGGCCATGCGGGGCTCGACTTTAGGACGCTCTGGATAGCTGAAAAGCGGCATATACATCCGAGGTAGAGCGACTGTGCCAAGTAGCTCTTCATGTATAGCTACTGATGGTTTGTATAGAGCGCCCTAGCCACCTGGCCATGCCGGGTTCGACTTTAGGACGCTCCGGATAGCTGAAAAGCGGCATATACATCCGAGATAGAGCGCCCTAGCCATGCCGGACCAGTAAGGGCTCATTCGGTATGGAATAACATTCATTCCACAGTGAAACAATGTATTTTACCAACCCAAGGATTCTCTTTTGAACTCTGTACGTCTGAAATACGTTGAAATTGGCATATAATTTTAAAATGACAGAGACGCTTCAGAGCCACGTGGTCGCGTAATACTAATATGTATTATTCTCGATGATCCAGTTAGTGACACAAAGTTTAATGTGTATTCTCAGAAACTATCTTTCATCATTTCGTATTACACCAAAAAACAAAAAAACTTCTGTTATAGATTTGTGGAAATTATATATAACGACCTACGTGGTTATAACCGTGTTAATTATAGTGAAATAAAGCTTAATGTTCGACCGGTGGCAACGACCCAGTTTCCTTAGTAACTCTACTGTATGCCGAAAACACTTATATCTATGGGAGGTAGAGAGACAGATGAGAGATGCATGTGAATGGCATTTCGGAATTTGAAACATTAATTTGAAAACCGTGTGAACGTGCGAAACTATAAGGCCTAGTAATTCTTATTAAATTATAGGTTTTCCTGTTTAGAACACGACGACGACAACAACAACAAAAAAGCAAACGAGTGAGTGAACTGTCTCAACAAAACACACACACACGTGATGAGTAAAAGAGGCTTAGACACGTAATACCACACGCAACCTCTTCCAGACGTGCTTGGAGGATTTGTCTTTTTTTTTCTTCTTTCGTGTCCAACAACAATATTTTCCCCTCATTCATCATACCATTGTTTTAGTTACATTCTAAAAATACCATTCTGTTGCTAATGTGTTCTCGTGGAGGATAGGCACCAATCACGTCAGGGTAACGGTTGTGATTAAACGTGACAATAAAATTGAAAATTTTATCATTCAATTCGTTCTTTACTTGGCTAATGTCTTTCACAATTGAATATAACGAATTTATTAAAATTCTATTTTTTTTTTTTTTGTCCGTAGGTGTCACTTTTCAGTTTCACATAAAGTCTCCTTACAAGTTTCGTTTCTCCAGCTACAATAAAGCAAAACTAAATTTTAACTTTCTGGTAATTGACAAATTCACAATACCGTTTCTGGTTTCGACGTTTCACGTCCTCTTCAGTCCAACGTATTCTTATAAATTTGGTTTTGTTCCGTTTAAACATTGTTGTGATTTTCTAATGTTCTCCCCTTAGTAGCGGCCATTCGAAACCATGGGCGCCGATCTCGACTGAAAGGTGGGGGCGGGGGCATTTAAGAAAAATATTGCATGACGTCATTGATTATAAAAAAACGTCCACAGTGGTCAACAGATGTGGACATTTCACGGTTTTCGATAATCTTATTATTATTATTTTATATAAATCTATACAAAAGTGCAGAGAGAGGCTTCTTCCCCACCTTGTAACGTGGGGTCACTCTCTTGGCGGTGGGTAATGTAGACTAGCTGCCTTCTTCCAGTAGAAGTGAAGCTGTAGGCTAGCTACAGAGTTATTTAAGCCTTGCGTCTGGTATCAAGATAGGCTTAGCTTATAGTGTTAAGATTGTAAGTATAAGTGAAGCTGTAGGTTACAAAGTTATTTAAGCCTTGCGTCAAGTCTCAAGATAGGCTTAGCTTATAATGTTAAGCTTGTCAGTAGAAGTGAAGCTGTAGGTTACAGAGTTATTTAAGCCTTGCGTCTGGTATCAAGGTAGGCTTAGCTTATAGTGTTCAATGAGTTTAGTTAAACCCAAATTAATTAGTCATTCTTCGTATATAAAGTCATAGGGTACAGGTTAACTTCATTTTAAATAATATAATCCGCTTAGTTTAATATTGTAATTAAGCGTGATCCGATAGATTGGAGCGTATCACGTGCTAACGCTTGTAATAAGCATCCATTTTGAAACTGAGAAGTTTTGTGTACCAATAAGTACTCATCAGTGCACCGCCGATATTACAAATGATCTAACTTAGTTTATCAAAAAAGAACAACCTCTTAATGTAGGGTGCACGAAGGACTTTTCCCGGAAATGTTTTTAATGGTTCCAATATGTTTGAGTCACAGAAGAATTCGTGATGAACAGAACCAGAACGTCAAAGGAATTCTCACGCCCACGTGACGGCGGTTGAACAGGTAATTTGTGACTAGATTCTCCAAGTTGATTCGCTGTTGGAGACGAAAGAACCGCTCTCTAATTTTTCCTCCAGTCATCTAGTAAACAACAGACCTAAAAATATGTATGTACGTAATATTAGTTGTTGCCATAGTAACATTTAGGAGATATTCTTTGAGCGTCAAAAATCCGCGGGGGAGGCGGCAAGAAAACCTGATGGTGTCAAATTCCGAATATATCTTAAAATATATGATCGCAGAATTTCGTGGAACAATTGCCAGGATACACATATGTGAGGGTATAAAAGATTAAGTAAGATACGCGGAATTTTTATAATAGTTTAGTTTGTTTGATTAAGGACTTTGTGGTCAACAGAGGGCACTAAATAACGTTTTTATAAATGATATGGATGTAAACTTTCCAATTCAATTATTTCTTATAACAAAAGTTATAGGCTATGTAAGTGTGTAAAAGATTAATAAAGGACGCTAAATAATAGAATAATAAACTCTAATCCTGCCTAAAAGAATTTCAATTTGAGGGTAGGCTGTTAGAGATCGTGATGAGTAATAAAATCGTATCAGATATACGCGCGCCCCACGCTGGTATTGCTAGTGCACATAAATATAGATATAGAGGAATAAAGGTCTCATAGATTAGTTTACTCTAATCCTGCCTAAAAGAATTTCAAGTGCCGCGGCTATTGAGGATTCCCTCTTGTTTTAGTGTTCTTACTGAGTGGAGGGGTGAATTATTTGGGAAATGTACGTAGGTTATTATTATTTTTTATTAGAAATGACCCCCTTTTAAATAAATGCTGGAAAAGACATCATCAAATTATATAACCTTTCAATGATACATAAAACAGTTTGGTTAGCCCTGAATGGATGAAACGAGGCGTTCTGGTTGTTACCATAGTGATATCAACTCGATGCTATTATAAGGATATTTGGATGAAACCTTTCCAAGAACAAAAACCTAAAATGGTGTCCCCTGGTGGCTCAGGGGTAAGCCTGATGACATATGCCGTTAAAATTCGAGTTTCAATACGGTGGTGCGTGGAACACAGATAGAGCCCATTGTGTAGCTTTGTGCCTAACAAACAAACGAATGTATTGTTGCGTACGGAATAGGGTGTGGTGTGTGCTAATCGATAGATTATACACACTAATAATAAGTTATAAAAACGCAGATGTGATAAA
>NW_013667303.1:216298-219179 GCF_000517525.1 Limulus polyphemus | reverse complement strand
AAATTAGGGACGGCTAGCGCAGATACCCTTCATGTAGTATTGCGCGAAATTCAATACAAACAAACAAATGCGGAGTGATTTTTCAGTGAGACGGCGTTTCGGGTTCCACGCTTGAGTCTTTCATCAGACCAGATTTGAGATCAAAATAACAACAACTAAACAATAACTCCAACAGTTTACTTAGTGCCCGTATAAAATTCCACTGTCATTCTTAGCCGTCCAGAAATACATTCCTTAAAAAAAATGGAGCTTACGCGTGTTCCTAGATCTAATATAATACTGGGTTCTGTAACCAAATATTCTAAGCTTTTTCCGGACCTACCGGCAGCTTTAGACGTCATTGGACGACATTTCCATAGGAGTAAAAAAAAATATTCATATAATGCCCACACTCATTATAGTTCTAGTCTTGATAATAAAGTCCAGTCCAGCCAAGGAAAGTGACATAAATGTTTGGGTTGTAAAATTGGATCTAGTCGTGTCATTGGGTAACCTTGAACGTGTATTTTTTTTATATTGTGTATTGTCTTCCACCGTACAGTAGGTAACAAAATAAGGAGTTTTTTTGACTTAATAATGAATTTCTGTGTACGTTTTACACGAGTCCTCTGGTGTTCAATGACACTGATGATATTCGCCTTTCGTTTGATCATTACAATGACTTCCTACCAAATCATCGAACCTTCTGTTATATACGTTTACCCCCTGAAGAAGAAAGGTCCACTTTTTGAAAGCGCTCGGGTTATAGGGTTTATTATTCATTTCTATCAAGACTTCTTGAACCCACGTGTTTTTCTAACATCGTGACTGTTATATATATGTTTTTAGCGTGTTTTTTTTTCAATGTGAACCACCGTGAGTCTGACCTAATCGATTTTAGGATGTCACGTGCTGAGGAACACACAAACGGAGAGCACTGGTCACTTGACCCTAATATGTGTCGTCTTAAGCCTCGTACAAAGTGAAGTATTCATAATGAAATCACAGCAATTATGTTAAAAACCTTGTATTTCAAGTAATCCTCAATATACAAGTGAATTATCAGTCAGAATTGTTTTTTTTTTACCTGACTAAATCTACGTTTGAAATGACTTTAAAATTACAACAATAAACACTGACTGAGATCTGAGTCAAAAGTATCTAACACTGTAAAACATAGTGTTTGTCTGTCTTTTGGTCACGCACTGATATCATAGCAACTTATTACGTAATTTAAGTAGTTTGGCTTCATGTCAGTTAGAAGCGAGTAGTCTACGATTGATCTTAATTTAAAGATATATTTGGACAAAAAAATGTACAAAAAATTGCACCTTTTACTCAATTTTAAAACGTATCTTTGTTAAATCGTCGAGTTCCACGTTTTAGCGTTTTTTTTACCACTACTTCGACCCTATAGATGGATCTTCATCAAATTTAGTATGGAGGTTCTTTGAGTACATGAGGAAATACATACACATTTTCAGTTTTGCGGTCTTATGGGCGCTTTAGCGTGTTTTTTTTTACTACTACTTCGCCCCCTGGTGATGGATCTCCACAAAATATGGCATGAAGGTTTGTTGGGTCCATTCAGTTTTTATTGGCGTTTTTTACAATAACATATAAGGGAAGCAACTTTTCATGTCCTAAGATAACATTTTATGAATCATGAATTTACATAACTTCTGTCCAGGGGACGGGTACTCCAGCTAGTACATGCATAAGTTTCATCGTCCTAACGGCAAGTACTTGAACTATCCGTGTATGTTGTATATGAGGGAAAGCTACTAAGGCTATATCTACCGTTGTCCCTAATTATGAACTACTGACCAGAGGGAAGACAATCAATCAGCGTCATCCTACCAACTACCTTCCACTCTAAGGAATTGACTGTCACTCTTATAAGGCACCAACAGCCTAAAGTGCAGGGTTTTTGTGTGTGTGTGTGGTATTGTGCGAATTCTAGCCCAGCTCCAAAATGCGGAGTTCTACCACAGGGCCAATTCGCGCCCCGAACTTGTGAGAGAAAGTAAATATGTTGTTTTTTATTAAACACAAAACGACGCAATTGGTTATCGTAAATAAAGAGGACGATTGTTACAACATCCATTCCTTACTTTGGATAAAGGTAGGACTTTATTATGACACAGTGGTAGACCTTAGTGGATAAAAATATAACTTGGAATGACACAATGGTAGACCTTAGTGGATAAAGGTAGGACTTGTTATGACATAATGGTATAACTTAGTGATAAAGGTAGGACTTGGCATGACACAATGGTAGAACTTAGTGGATAAAGGTAGGACTTTATTATGACACAATGGCAGAACTTAGTGGATAAAGATAGGACTTGGCATGACACAATGATATAACTTAGTGATAAAGGTAGGACTTGGCATGACACAATGGTAGAACTTAGTGGATAATAGTAGGACTTGTTATGACATAATGGTATAACTTAGTGATAAAGGTAGGACTTGGTATGACACAATGGTAGAAGTTAGTGGATAAAGGTAGGACTTGGCATGACATGATGGTAGAACTTAGTTGCTAAAGGTAGGACTTAGCATGACACAATGGTAGAACTTAGTGGATAAAGGTAGGACTTGTTATGACACAATGGTAGAAGTTAGTGGATAAAGGTATGACTTGTTATGACACAATGGTAGAACTTAGTGGATAAAGGTAGGACTTGGTATGACATAATGGTAGAACTTAGTGGATAAAGGTAGGACTTGACATGACATGATGGTAGAACTTAGTGGATAAAGGTAGGACTTGGTATGACATAATGGTAGAACTTAGTGGATAAAGGTAGGACTTGTTATGACACAATGGTAGAACTTAGTGGATAAAGGTAGGACTTGTTATGACACAATGGTAGAACTTAGTGGATAAAGGTAG
>NW_013667303.1:211182-215435 GCF_000517525.1 Limulus polyphemus | reverse complement strand
ATGACACAATGGTAGAACTTAGTGGATAAGGTAGGACCTGGCATGACACAATGATATAACTTAGTGATAAAGGTAGGACTTGGCATGACATAATGGTAGAACTTAGTAGATAAAGGTAGGACTTGGCATGACACAATGGTAGAACTTAGTGATAAAGGTAGGACTTGGCATGACACAATGGTAGAACTTAGTTGATAAAGGTAGGACTTGGTATGACATAATGGTAGAACTTAGTGGATAAAGGTAGGACTTGACATGACATGATGGTAGAACTTAGTAGATAAAGGTAGGACTTGGCATGACATAATGGTAGAACTTAGTAGATAAAGGTAGGACTTGGCATGACACAATGGTAGAACTTAGTGGATAAGGGTAGGACTTGGCATGACATAATGGTAGAACTTAGTAGATAAAGGTAGGACTTGGCATGACATAATGGTAGAACTTAGTAGATAAAGGTAGGACTTGGCATGACACAATGGTAGAACTTAGTGATAAAGGTAGGACTTGGCATGACACAATGGTAGAACTTAGTGGATAAAGGTAGGACTTGGTTATGACACAATGGTAGAACTTAGTGATAAAGGTAGGACTTGGCATGACACAATGGTAGAACTTAGTGATAAAGGTAGGACTTGGCATGACACAATGGTAGAACTTAGTGGATAAAGGTAGGACTTAGGCATGACATGGTGCACAAGGACTGTGCTAATAAACACCTGGTAATAATAATGATGTCGACGAGATGTCCGTTTAAGAAGAAAATTCTCGTTTTGTAAGCAGTGGTAACGTACAACTAAGGGGTCAGTCATCTAATACAGCGAAATGGTGAAATGGTTGCGATGTTTTCTAAAGTGGTGCGTGCTGTTGTCTCTCAAGCTCAAATTTAGGGACGGCTAACGCAGATAGACCTTGAGTAACCTGCCGCGAATATCCGAAAACAAACAAACAAAACGAAATCGTCTTTACTATGGGGGCATCCGGTGATCTAAAGACATTTTTTTTTTTTACCTTTGGTGCCAACCGACAGTACAGAAATGATCTTTTCCGGAACTCGTCGCCAAATGGTTGACTTTTTATCTTTGTGAATTTATATGGAGAAATAGAAATAAGTATGACAATTTATTTAAAAAAACAATTGTTTGATATCACAAAATTCGCTAAATAAATATCATATAATGTTTATTATTAATTATTATATTTGACTGCATTACTGGTGTTATTTTCAAAACGATCTGATGAGCACCAAACGGAAAACGACCCCCCCCCCCATTTTTTTTCCTTACAAAATTTTAATTATCGTTATGTGGTTCGTATGATTCCAGGTTGTTCGTGAACTAATGTAAGCTAGGAAATAGGCTTGTGATAAGGGGTTCGTTAGGAAGATCTGAGTGAATCTAAGTGCTTCTGATCTATTTTGTGACATGACTCAATCTTCTACGTGATTTTTCTTTCTATTTTTAAACAGAGGTTTGAGCCTTTCTTTTTATATTATAACCGATCAAAAACGTTTATGCATAAGTTTCACCGTCCCTAACGGCAGAGATTTGAACTAGCTGAAATAGACGTTCCTTACTAATCGTAATCAGTTTCTTGCTTCAGCGTGTCTACTGTGATAACATAAGTTTTAGACAAATTTCATTTTGTTGAGCCTGTTAATAGTGTTAAGAAGCTGTCGATTTCTAAGACTTTTGATTGGTTTGCTCTTAACCAAAATACAAATTCTGCGTTCCTCGTATGTCGCAGAACGTTTCGAATAAACGCAACCAATAAGTCGTTTCATCGGCTTTTTTTCTTTATCTTCTAAGTCTCAGATAGTAAGATCAACTCGAAAATATAATCATCGTTAAAGCCGGGAAACGTCAAAACTATATAATAAAGATAAAGACACGTTTACAAGGTAATAAAGTGTTTGTGAACACTTTTTGAAACATATTCTTGTTTTGTGGTAACTGGACATTTGTCTGTATTCCCTACACAAGCTCCGGCAGACTTTTCAGGTTTTGGGCGGGGTAAAATTGGCTGACGAGAAATCCTCGTAGTCAGCGGGGGATAGATTGGTGGGAAACGGCCGACCACAGGCAGCTAAGGCTGGCAGCAGGGCGTTGAAATATCGCTGCCAAGCTACACGCTTACAGCGGCACCGACTCCCCGGGTTACCAAAGTTAGCGGTAGTATAAAGCTTTGAATCACCGGTAGACCCCCTACCTAGGCTCCGGAGGGCCATCCGGCTCGGTGGCGGCTACCTTGTGGCCCTTCGGCGTGACTGAGTGCTCTTCCCTTAAGATGTTTGTTGGAAGAAACTGTGAGGCACATAAAGTTTTTTTTATGTGAAACGTGAATTTTTGACTACATATAAGAAAGACTTAAGTTAAACAGTCTACACCCTGTTAATATATCTCTCTATATATGTAAATACGTATGCACACAGTTTATCCAGATTGAGATAACAAAAACTACAATGGATAATTTGGGAGATAAAAGTAAACAAACATTAAAACAGATACTTTGTTGAGTTTCACAGATTGGACTATGAAAGTAAACAAACATTAAAACAGATACTTTGTTGAGTTTCACAGATTGGAGTATGAAAGTAAACAAACATTAAAACAGATACTTTGTTGAGTTTCACAGATTGGACTATGAAAGTAAACAAACATTAAAACAGATACTTTGTTGAGTTTCACAGATTGGGTGATGATAGAAAATAAGAAAAGACGATTATTTTCAGATCTGAAGAAATCTTTATCAAATAAAATGTTTCACGATCTACATTAAATCCTTTATGCGTGGCTAATTTCATCTGTTGTACGAGTTACACAAATAAACATCATCTATATATTTTAATATAGTGAGATCTCTTTGAAAAATAATTAGCACAATTTTCGTTAGCACTAGTGTTCGTAAAAATAGTTTTTATTCTACAGAATATCGAAGAAACTAAACTCACAGTTCATTTTTTGTTTAAATTGTTTGTTGAACTGTTTTTGTTTGTTTTTCTACAGCAAAGCTACACAGTGGAGAATCGAACCCTGGACTTTAACGTTATAAGTCCGTAAGCTTGCCACTGACCCGCCGTGGAACTTTTTTAAACTGTTTAGCACGAAATTTTGTAGATCCAAACTAACAAATTGTACTTAATTAATGCGTAAGTTTTAAGAATGACTCAGCTTAAACTGTAAGTTAATCTACCCCTGATCCTTAGCCTA
The DNA here is from genome assembly GCF_000517525.1 of Limulus polyphemus. NCBI lineage: Eukaryota > Metazoa > Arthropoda > Merostomata > Xiphosura > Limulidae > Limulus > Limulus polyphemus. The sequence continues at coordinate 212,226 of NW_013667303.1, read as the reverse complement.
ATGGTTAAGAGTAGCCGCGTAGGCGGCAAGTGGCGCTGACGGATAGCTCTTCCTCTGGTCAGCAGTTCTAAATTAAACAGCCATTGCTTGATCCTTAGAAGTCTCTGACCTGGCCATTTGACTCATGGATCGCATAAGTGCTATTCAGGTCAAAAACCAATACAACATATCAGAAAATGTAGAAAACCGCCACCAGTTGACACACTGTATTTTCAGTTAAAATAACATAAGAACTTTGGAAATATAATTTTCACTGATGGCTTATGTACTTACTTGAGTATTCTTATAATGTCCAAGTTTTCTCAAGCACCTCTTGTGTTTCCGAACCACATGTGCATTTCAATGTTTTCTTCCGCTTAGCGTAATTCAAATGTGCCGAGTATTTCAACGTTAACCCTAACCATCTGTATGTTTTCAAAATGCCCAAGTTTTTGTCGTACACTTATGTGTTTTAATCCTATATTTACTTCCGATCAGCTTAATTTAAACTTTTAAATTGTCCAGTTAACCCTAGCCACCTGTGTGTTCTTATAATGCCCAAGTCTTTGTTACACTTTTCTTTGTTTCAAATCTGTATCTCACCCGGTGGGAGAGCGGTAAGATTACTGACTTACAACGCTAAAATCTGGAGTTCGATTCTTCGCAGTGGATACAGCAGGTAGCCCAGTGTGGCTTTGCTCTAAAAAAAAAAAACAAGCAAACCCATATTTGTTTCCGCTTACCGTAATTTAAACTTTTACATTGTCGAGTTAACCCTCACCATTTTTTGGGGGTAGGGGGAGTTGATGTTTTTTTTTTTTTATCACCTCTGTGTTCTGACTGTTAAACTCATGTAAATCCTCCAGAATGTTATCAAGTGTATAACAGATACGAACCTACAGACAAGTGACGTCAGGTTGGAAACTTTTTCTCGCCCAAATACGTATTGTAAACGGCTTCTAATAACATAAATCCCAATTTAATGCAAGCCCCTAAACTTGTGAACACACAATTTCAACTAAGGTAAAAAACAAATGTCGTATTCTAGTAAAATGGCATGTTTTG
>NW_013667303.1:201349-210225 GCF_000517525.1 Limulus polyphemus | reverse complement strand
CGTTTTCTTTAAAAGGGCTTTTTTTGCCTTTTTTTTTTTTCTAGAACGTAAACGGATATAATCTGTGGAAAGAAATCAGGTTTGAATTTGTTATATTTGTGGGCTCAAATTGTGCTAGGGTGACAAGTTTTGTTTGTTCTTAAGCGCAACGTTACATACGTACAATACAGTAATTATTTTTCAGGTTTAATATTCGGGGTTCGATCCCTGCAATGGACCCAGCGCAGATAGTCCGCTACGCAACATTGCGTTGAAAAACAAATATATATAAAAAAGAATATATATAATACAGTAATTAATTTTCAGTTTAAACATTCGGGGGTCGATCCCTGCGATGGACCTAGCGCAGAGAGTCCACTACGTAGGCTTGTGTTGAACAACAAATAGACAAGAAAAAAAGATATAAGAGAGAAAAAAAAAACGGCGAAGGGTCATACGTGGCTGTAGTTCAAAGAAAAACAATTGTGACGTCACGTCTAGAGCATACTCATGAATAGTAATTATTATCATTTGTAAAAAAAAATATAGTGTGTGTACTAGAAACAAAGATATATTCGTTACACGTTGAATATTAAAGAATAGCGTCGAATTAAGGCATGCCGAAGTGTGAAAGTATCATCGTAACATATTCAAAACTAAGGATGTAAATATCCAAAATGTGTATTTAACCCTTTAAGACCTCGCCTATATGGTGATAAACAAGTCCATAAAACCTGTATTCTTGAAAAAACTGGTACTAAGCCCACGAACATTTTCAGTGTGTAAAAGTCATTTGATGACACGAAAGGGGGGGGGGACGTGTTTTGTTGTTTAGATGAATTTTAAAATTCACTGACAGTAGTCTGTAATTTACAGGCCCGAGGCACGAATCTTTCAGTCAAATGTTGTCCAGCGGGTTTTTCAAAGCGAAACGTATACCCAAATAAGGCTCCTCGGGGTCAAAATTTAGGACACTGGTTTCAAAATTATTTCTTACCATTTGTTTACGTGTCACTTCCTTATAAAGTTAAATGTTACTTTGTTTCATCAAACGAACTCGATTTTTAAAAAGTTACACCCTTAAGCAACAGGGGGGTGGGGGTGAACACCCACCCGCGACGATGTAGGGGTGAACCTGGAATATATTAATATGCCTGCTGGAAAGGGGAAAAAAAAATAAAGTGAAAAGATAACAAATATTGATTTTTGACAACGGCACGTGACTGAGTTACAGATAACATATGCATTATGTAACCCTTTACTCGTGCCACGACCGGGAGAAGGTAGTAATACAAAATAGGTGATAAAACGCGTTGTTTAAGAGTTATTTTAGTTAATGTATTCCTCCGCAGGAAACATGTTACTTGATGAGAAAATTGACTTAGAAACTCTAAAACTGGGTGTATTTTTTACCACAGCAACAATAAAATACATATTACAAGTTCAGAACGGACAGCATTGGGAAACAGAATAGGCTTAGTGTTTAAAAAAAATACCCGTCTGCATGTTTCAGAAAAAATAACCAGCACTCAAATGTTTTTTTCTGGACTCATCAATTTATTTTTCTTGTGTTTGTATGTGTGTGTGTGCAATGAATGAAAGAACAGGCTTGGTGTTGTTTATGTTTCTGTGTTAGGTTTTGCCAGGAACGATCAGTGAGACACCTGCCGGTGTGTTATTTAATGTACAATTCGAAAGGAATCTGTAGACACCTACTAGAGCGTTTTTGTCCGAGTATAAAATCGTCATAGAATCTAAAATACTTTAAATAAACAAAATAACTGTGGGAGATAGCAAATTCTAATTATTATTTTTTTTATGGTTATGTTTATCGTTCCTTTATTATTTCCTTCTATCGTTTAGTTTATCTATAAATTTTTAGTTGCATTAAAGCGCTAACTCACCTTCCAGCTAATTATTTGTATTTTGAGTATGTATGATGAAACTGACACCAGCTCCCCTAGCGATGACGTACAGGTACTATTAATATAGCAGAAGAGTATGTAAATTTATGATCACATGAGATTATAACGGTGTAAAATGAACACGCCGCTACAATCAGGGTTCAACAACTAAAACAACATCAATTTATTCACAACGACAACACTTAGAAATAAATTCAACACTTATCAATACACAGTTAACAAATAAGTGCCTTGCCCAGGACTTCACACCAATATTAATAAACGTTTTATCACAAATATTAATAAATCAATAATAATAGAATCATATTGGTCTACTAGTCGTGGCCTAGTGTTCACCTTGCCGGGCTGCATTGCGGAAGACCTGATGTTCGAACTTAGACTTGTACCGCACCTTCAGCCATGGGGAAGGGTTTAACATTGACAGGCACTCTAAGAGTTATAGGCAGGGGATGTTGCTGACTGGTTGTTTATCTCTGTTCTATAATTCTAAGTTAAGGATGGCTATGCCAGTATCTCAAGAGTGTAAGACCTGGTAATTTAGACCGCGTGTCGCATAATGCGCAGTTAAGTTTGAAAATACAAGGATGTCTGACCTGGTCGTTTTGCCTGTGTGTCGCATAATGCGCTGTTTAAGTTGAAAGTATAAGGGTGTCAGACCTGGTAATTTAGCCCGTGTGTCGCATAAGGCGCAGTTCAGGTTAAAAATACAAGGATGTCTGTCCTGGTAATTTAGCTTGTATGTCGCATAAGGCGCTTTTCAGGTTGAAAATACAAATACGCGTGAACCACTTCAACAAATGTAAACTAATCAATTAAATAAAAACGCTGTATCATATTAATAATATACTTTTCGTTTAAAACTGTTTATGAGAAACAGACATTTTTAAATATATAATCTCGTTCTATGTGAATCCGATTACCGAAGCAACTGTTGTGTTTTATTGTGTTTCTAAGTTGAACGACACTTACGTGAGAAATGAGTCGTATCCAGGTCGAAGTTTAGTTATTAGTGAAGCCACCAGGTTGTATTGTTTTTCACGTTAACCGCCTTGGTGACGTCAGCGACAGAAATTCCTAAACCCCCCTTTTTTATGTCATACGAAAATGAATAATAATATCATACAGTTTTCCAAACAATACGTTTTTCCTTCCAAGTCACAAACACGCGTACACATGCATAATATACTCACCTAAATAACTGTAGGAGGGATTGTTATCATTATATAAAACCAGTGGGGGTTCTTACTTTTTTCATCAATCTTCGTTGCGACGACAAATGACAGTTGCCACCTAGTGGTCGAACATGTCATTTTAATCCAAAATGATGCCACCCTGTTGGGAGGAAACGAAACCGGGAGAATAAAGACATCCATTAGCAAAAGTAAGACTGTCATTTCTCCGCGGACGACTACTGACGTCAACATCCTGTGCTGATGTTCATTAATCAAACATATAAAAGGTTTCTATTACATAAAATTACTTGCCCTTTTTTTGGTGGTGGTGGTGGTGGTGGTGGGGGGACAAAAGTTATATAATGTGAAAACGATTTTCAAGAGGTGACAGGTGAAATTGATTTTCTGTGCCGTTGCTAGTTTGTTTTGTTGATAAGCGCAGAGCAACACAAGGGACTGTCTTTACTCTTCCCACCGCGAGTATCGAAACCCAATTTTTAGCGATATAACCCACCCCAGACTTTTTACTAAGCCACCAGGGGGCTGTGGCGTTGTAAATTGGTCTGCTTGAACAAAAAACAAACCTTGTTAAGTTTGTTTGTTTGTTTTGAATTTCGCGCAAAGCTACACGAGGGCTACCTGCGCTAGCCGTCTCTAATTTAGCAGTGTAAGACTAGAGGGAAGGCAGCTAGTCAGCACCACCCTCCGCCAATTCTTGGGCTACTCTTTTTACCAACGAATAGTGGGATTGACCGCTCCATTATAACGCCCCCACGGCTGAATAGGCGAGCATGTTTGGTGTGACGGGGATTCGAACCCTCAGATTGCGAGTCAAGATCCCTAACCACCTCGCCATGCCGGGCTACTGCAATAAATGAACTAAAAGGTGTTGACGAAAATCTTTATTTTTATCTCCTTTTTTTTTTTGTAATTTCACAAATATTAGTAAATTGATAATTACACGGAATTTAATATATTTATTTCCGAATGAAGAAAAAAAGGAAGTCAACTAAATACAAGTCACGGAATTGGGGCTTAAATCAAGCATGCGCAGCGACAACTTGCTTCATATCTGCTTTGAAAGTAAATGACGGATGTTATTTTTACAGGTAGCGCTGTGAAATAAAATTATCGTCTGTAATAATTTAAAGTAGGTAACTAATGTTGGGTTTGCGAAGTCTTAGAGATCAGGAGGCTATATGAGAGAGCATGTATATAAAAAAAATGTGATTTTTACATTTGGTCAATCAACAAAATATATCTTCAAAAATTATCTATACCCAGTATTTAATCTAATCTAAGTTTAAGTGGATTTAGATACCAACCTGTGTTGTGGCGTCTCAAATGCCAGCTATTAAATTAGTTTCAAGGCTCTGTATAAGTTATCACCACTCAGTAGCATATATATATATATATATATATATTATGGATTTATCTTTCGCCCAACCTGATAAGGTGGAACCCATTTTAACTTTGTCGAAAACATTATTTCTTGATACGCTGCGCCGCTCTGGTGGCGTGCTACCAAACCTCGTACATCTTTGCTTATTTATTTATATATATAAGCCCTTTGAGTCCACGAAGAGGTAATATCATTGCTCGAGTTTTGGACAGGAAGTGTCACACCTTCTCACCAGTAGTCACGAGAGAAAATCCCCGATCATAGCAGAACACCGGTCTGTAATTGACAAACAATCAGTTTTCCACAGGGAACACGCCTTAGGCAAATTCGTCGTGTTCGTACTGACATATCTTTGCAATAACTGTAAAATACCATGCCTTATATAATAACGTAAGTCTTCTTTTTTTTTGTTGTGTGTGTGTGTGTGAATTCGTTTATATTTCTCAAGTCGACCTTAACGTCACGTGGTTTTAAGAATACAGTCTTAATACCCAAACCTAAGATAAGACGCTCTCTTTACGTTATGACGGCTTCATACTGACGCCTTCACGGACTCGTGAACGCCGCGTGACGCAAAATGGAAGACCACCGGGACTTTATGTGGAATTGTAAGAATACGTGCATGAAATGACTGTAATAAAACTATACAAACACATTGCATCGGTACTTGAACTTGTTATTTTTTTTTTCTCTCTCTCTCTCTTTTTCTTTTTTATTTTTATGGCATCATTCACAGTTGTAGTTTTATGAAAAAAACAATCGCTAGGAGCACTTGTCAACGGACACAACTACACCCCTTTTTTCCCACGCCTGATAGGTTTAATTAAATGAATTTCGCGTGTCTTTGATGACCATAATTCTGCGAGAACAACATCTAAATTGTGTAAAATGAAGCATTTGTAATTCAAACATTCTATGAAAGACGCGTACATGATACCTTTTGACATACTTAATATCTATCTGGCTTTAATTATTAAAATATATTGTCTACGTCTAATCTTTCATACGAATACATTTCATATTCAAAAGTCCTCCGGTGGAACAGCGGTAAGTCTACAGACATACAGTGCTAAAATCCGGGGTTCGATTCCCCGCAGTAGAACGGTAGATAGCCAAATGTGGCTTTGCTGTAACACAAATATATTCAAAAATTTAATATAACTATTCGTGTTTGATCGTGGTATTTATATTGACTGTTTACTCATATATATATATATATATGTGTGTGTGTGTGTGTGTGTGCTTGAGAGGTATTTTGTTAAAGAATAAGATATTATATTCTCGAAAAAGTGCTTTGGTGCACGAAAGAAGGAGTGTATGGTAACATAGATGTTTTTAGCTTCTTCCGCGTGCAGGATTTGAGACCCCACACGATTGCTCTACCCACTGAGTTTAAGGGTTAACTCACTTATGTGCTGCTAGAATAATACTTTTAACAAGTCAAACTACCACATACACAAGGCCCATCCTCGACCTCTATCTCTAGGTTGAGGGATTACCACGTTGGACGACAGTTTTTTATTGTGGTTAACTTATCTTTTCCTCGGCTTGGTATCGAACCCTCTACCAACTGAGCTATAAGTTTAATACGCTAATAGTTGCTAGTGAAGGTTTAAAAACAGAACAACTCAAACTACCACATACACAAGGCCCATCCTCGACCTCTATCTCTAGGTTGAGGGATTACCACGTTGGACGACAGTTTTTATTGTGGTTAACTTATCTTTTCCTCGGCTTGGTATCGAACCCTCTACCAACTGAGCTATAAGTTTAATATGCTAATAGTTGCTAGTGAAGGTTTAAAAACAGAACAACTCAAACTAGCACAACGATGAAATCCTACTATTTTGTTCAGACAAAAGTAGTTCAAGATTTGGCAGTAGGTGCTATTGACTAGCTATCTTCTCTCTAGCCTATCAATTCTAACTTAAGATGCAGCTTTGCGAAAATAGCGTTTTCTCGAAATTGTAAAATAAATTAAAAAAATGATTAAACTTATCGAATTTGTTTGTTTGTTTTTTTGCGCGTCATGTAAACGTGTATCTGATTTACCTCTTTGTTTGGACTATGACCCAACTTAGAAGTGATTAGTTTTTGGAGGGTCAAAGATTAATGTCACAGCAAGGCCACGAAAATACCCATAATCCCTATCTGTTAACATGAGGATCGTTTTTCACACTATTGTTGATTAAACTTGGTGAACATATGTAGAATATTATTCCTCATTGTCCTCCCAAAAATGGTCTGTGTCCGTTGATAATAACGGACGTACGGACACATTTTCTTATTTTCCGAGGGCCGAATGTGTGATCAACGCTGTTCTTGTTAGATGCAGTCTTTTTTTCACGTGCAACTAGGAACTGATTTTTTTTTTTGGGGGGGGGGGGTTATTTGTTATAATTCTCCGTGGTCTTAAAAAACCCTCGGTCTCTTGATAAAAAATAAAAAGGAAACGCAGGTTGTATGGTGGGGGGAAGTAACAGTTAGGTTATTGGATTTGAGTTGTTATTAACCGTGTTCCTGTTATTAGGTATTATTATCTTTTTTTTTACTATTTCACGATGAAATACCTCTTATTGCAACATTCAAAGCACAAGAGTTGTTTTTATATCGCGAAATATGTGATTCTAGATTTTGATGAAGACATAGCTTATGTGACGTCATTAATCTCGTTTTTTCTCGCGACATTTATTTATCCACAAGGTGGTAGAATTGATTCCCTTCTCTTATTATATCAATCTGTTCATTCTTATTTATTTTTTGCAGCTTATGTTTTTAGATTGGTGATAGAAAAACACGTGGGATATAAAAAAGAGGGTAAATCACATTAAAACAACAACCACAGCAAAAAAAAAGATAAGATCATGCCACTTTTGACAGGCCCACCCGACCATATCAGTAGGTTTTTTGTTTCTTGTGTATGTTGGAGGTCAAGAACCTAAATATTGTTTGCTTGTTGTGAAAAAAACAAAACAAAGATACACAGCGAATTACCCGTGCTCTGCCCATCGCGGGTATCGAAACTCGATTTTTAGCGTTATAAGCCTTCTCATCTACCACTGAGCAACCGGGCGTGGGAGCAAAAATTTGTTTATTTGTTTGTTTAGCGCAAAGCTACACGATTCACGACCAAGGTCTTATACAGCCAAGACTTTATAATGTAATACATATCCAGGTGATGGAGGTGTACCACGACCAAGGTCTTATATAGCCCAGACTTTATGTCATGAAAACGGTATAGTCGCTATATAGTTTCTCGCACTTCACAGAAAGAGTTCCACATCACACGTTGTATTACAGGTTATTCTAAACTGATGTGTTTCGTTTTAACCTTCACTTTGTATTTCGTCATTCTTTTCCAACAAAGTGTTTTACATCTGTTTAGTCCTGGTAGTTAGGGTACTCGTCTCGCAATCTTCAGGTTGCGAGTTCGAATCCCTTCACCGAACTTGTTTGCTCTTTCAACCGTGGGGACGTTATAATGTGACGGTCAATCCCACTATTCGTTTGTAAAAAAAGTAGCCCATGAGTTGGCGGTGGGTGGTGATGACTAGCTGCCTTCCATCTAGTCTAACACTTCTAAATTATATACGGCTAGGACAAATATCCCTCGTATAGTTTTGTACGTACTTCAATAAACAAAACTTTATATATATATATCTACCACCAGGGAGGAAGAGGTTTTCATAGCATCTGACCCTCTCAGGTCGCTACAAACACATCTGTCAAATCAATTTATCACAGATTCAGCATATCTACCACTTAAATTTAAATTGATTTCATTTAAAAAGTTGTATAGTATTTTAATTATTTGTACTTCAGGATGGTTAGGGAGCTTTCAGTTACCGTGGCCATTTGGCTACATACACAGATATATATTGTAAATGACAAGACAAAAATAACCATTAAGAGTTATTTTACAGATTGTGCGTTTCTTGTTAACGAACTTGAAGTTTTCGTTGATTTATTGAGATTATTTCTCTGGTGGTTCAGAAGTAGGATCATGGACTTATAACTCTAAAATCCAATAATATCCAGGTGATGGAGGTGTAGCCAAGACTTTATAAGGTACCAAGGTCTTATATACGTGGTACACCTCCATTACCTGGATATGTATTACCTTATAAAGTCTTGGCTATATAAGACCTTGGCCGTGGTACATCTCCATCACCTGGATATATATTACCTTATAAAGTCTTGGCTGTGTAAGACCTTGGTCGTGGTACACCTCCATCACCTGGATATACATTACCTTATAAAGTCTTGGCTGTATAAGACCTTGGTCGTGGTACACCTCCATTACCGGGATATGTATTACCTTATAAAGTCTGGGCTATATAAGACCTTGGTCGTGGTACACCTCCATCATCTGGATATGTATTACCTTATAAAGTCTTG
>NW_013667303.1:191340-200966 GCF_000517525.1 Limulus polyphemus | reverse complement strand
TAATATTGTTAAAATAAATATTATTGTCTACAGAAAAATAGGTTAGATCAATAAATTAACGTCACTTATGTCTTGCAATAATATTGTTAAAATAAATATTATTGTCTACAGAAAAATAGGTTAGATCAATAAATTAACGTCACTTATGTCTTGCAATAATATTGTTAAAATAAATATTATTGTCTACAGAAAAATAGGGTTAGAACAGTAAATTAACGTCACTTATGTCTTGCAATAACATTGTTAAAATAAATATTATTGTCTACAGAAAAATAGGTTAGATCAATAAATTAACGTCACTTATGTCTTGCAATAACATTGTTAAAATAAATATTATTGTGTATTTCATCCTTATCCGGATCCTAATTTGTAAATTATATATTATACAAAATGAATAACATTTAAAGGATATTTGTTGAAAAACAATGTTTCAATATTTCGCATAAGAATAACGCATATTACTTCTAAATGACGTGCTACTTCACACACAAAGGAATTTAACTTACAAACAACGAACGACTAACAAATCAATGAATTTCCAGGTGATTGAGGTGTACCACGACCAAGGTCTTATATAGCCAAGACTTTATAAGGTAATATATATCCAAACAATAATATTTATTTTAACAATGTTATTGCAAGACATAAGTGACGTTAATTTATTGATCTAACCCTATTTTACTGTAGACAATAATATTTATTTTAACAATGTTATTGCAAGACATAAGTGACGTTAATTTACTGATCTAACCCTATTTTTCTGTAGACAATAATATTTATTTTAACAATGTTACTATAAGACATAAGCGACATTACTTTACTGATCTAAAAATCTAAGTTCTAACCCTATTTTTCTAATATAGGTTTGGTTCCAAAATCGAAGATCTAAGGAGAGAAGAATAAAACAGTTGAGTTCGTTAGGGGTTCGTCGGCACTTCTATCGCGGACCCAGACGTGCCATGAGACCGCTACGATCAGGCCTCTCCCCGGACGGACTAGCCGACAGTCCTGAAATGATAGGTGGGCCTAACTCCGGGTTTGGATATTTCTCAGGTGAGTTCACTATCCAGTCTGCTACAGCGTGGAGTTAATTTTTGGCATGTCAGTGTTAAGATTAAGTTTCTGTGACTAACTGTGAAAAAGTTTAAAGATTTCTGTGTGTGGTGGTGAACTATACTAAAATATTTTGGGCACGTGGGCTGGAATTACTGAAGCATTGTCAGTGTCCTCTGTCGTGTAGAGAGTAAGCCCATCTTTGCGTTCGAAAATGGCGTTCGATCGTATTTTAGAACAACAAAAATCCAACCCAACAACGAGTACTCCGTGTATTGAGCAGTGTTTTCAATTAAATATAACTACATTAAATCATATCACACAATAACAAGGATGACTATAAATAATAAAAAACGTAAAATGATAACATAACAGTAACGACAAAAATAACGAAAATTATTTAGTTATCTCACGTACAGCCACGGACATACTGGTTTGATTTGTTTTGAATTTCGCGCAAAGCTACACGAGGGCTATCTGCGCTAACCGTCCCTAACTTAGCAGTGTAAGACTAGAGGGAAGACAGCTAGTCATCACCACCCACCGCCAACTCTAGGGCTACTCTTTTACCAACGAATAGTGGGATTGACCGTCACATTATAACGCCCCCACGGCTGAAAGGTCGAACATGTTTGGTGGGACGGAGATTCGAACCCGCGACCCTCAGATTGCGAGTCGAGCACCCTAACCACCTGGCCATGCCGGGCCACTGCAGTAAATAAACTAAAAGCTGTTATCAGACGTACATACACGGACATACTGAATCTATTTGTCTATTATAAAAGTGTGTGAAAGGTTCGGTAGACTTGGCTAGTAAATGGATCTCCGATCATTCAATGCTGATGGCTGGTTAGATCAAGGAGAGTATTGTGAAAGGGTTAATTAATGTAAAGCCCTGAGTTATGTTACCTCGATAGATGTCAAAGGTCGCCACCACTCGGTTAACTATAATAATAACTAAAATGATATGTAGTTAATTGTAATAATAATAATAATAACTACAAACAACTAAAACTAAAGGTATAAATCCTTAACTATAAGTATAACAAACACTGGTATTGAGTACATTGTTAGGGTTACCAGACGTCCCAGGAAAACCAGGATAGTCCTAGTTTTTAGCCTTATTTTTTGTCCCGATCAGTAACAGTAAAAGAAACAAATAAGTATTAAAATATTATTCTCAATACTAGAATATAAACAGAAACATTTTTTTTATACATCTGTTTTTGCTTTGAGAAAATTAAATCACACGCAAGGAACACAACTAACGAGGAAATGCTGTTAAAAGGAAGTTTCGCCACACGTGTTGTGTTTGTTTTGGAGCACTTAGAAACCGCAGACGTTCAAAATAAGTTAATTTAAATTCGAAAGTAGACATTTTGTAGCTTAACCCTAACACATTCAGTTCTTATTGTTTAATATCTAATTAGTTGTCCACCGGTGGGGCAGCGGTAAGTTTGCATACTTATAACACTAAAATCCGGGGTTCGATTTCCTACTGTGGACGCAGTAGATAATCCAATGTGGCTTTGCTCTAACACAAACAAACTAATCCGATTATTAATCGTTTGAAACTTGTTTTTTTTTCTTACATTTACCAATCGCATTGATGAGCTATAAACCAAACAAATTAGACAATAATGACTTAGAGTAGACAATTAGGCTTAAAGGAAAGTTCGTGCTCAATGTAGTTGTAAATTGGTTATTCACTTTAATTAAATTGAGAATCGAAGACAATCAAAATAGTATTTTTCTTTCTATTTTTTTTTCTTTGAATATTCACTAAAATTGATTATGAGACACAGTAATCGAGCTGAGTTTTCCGCAATAACTTATATAGGTAAAAGTTTGTTTTAAAAGTAACTTGTTTTTGTTTGTTTTTAATTATGCACAAAGCTACACAAGGGCTATCTGTGCTCTGCCCACCACGGGTATCAAAACCCGGTTTCTAGCGTTGTAAGTCCGCAGACATACCGCTGTGCCACTGGGGGGCTTAAAAGTAACGTCAATCCTCAAAATAAAAAAAATATATATATATATATATATATACAACGTTAAATAGTTGCAACAAATAATATTTATTAAAAACGAAGCATAGCTCTAAAAAGACAAAATGTTTCGGTGGCTTTTTACCCCACAGTCGTCAGGAGTAATAGGTAAAATTAGTACCGATTTATGTAGTTAAATAACCTTCGGTTTACGTTATTTTGCATTATACCTTCAGCGCCATCTATACTTTGAACACAACTAAAAAGCTTATATAATAACTTTCCAGTATTTCATTTCTTCCGCACCTAGATCGCCATCTATATTTTTTGTTTTTCTCAGTTTCTGCTGCTTCTCTTATATTTAGTTCCCACTTAAACTCAACCTGATTCATTAGTTTAACATTACGTCCACCTGTAACGTGCTTGTCACGTGCTCTGCTGAAGCCTTTTCATTCATTTGTCTACCGCGTTTTTTACGCTCCTTTTAATTCAAAAAAAAAAATTAGGTTTGTACACGTTTGGCAAATATAAACTGTTTGTCTACCGCATTTTTTATGCTCCTTTTAATTCCAAAAAAAATTAGGTTTGTACACGTTTGGCAAATATAAACTGTTTGTCTACCGCATTTTTTATGCTCCTTTTAATTCCAAAAAAAATTAGGTTTGTACACGTTTGGCAAATATAAACTGGACCACAGACACGAGGAATTTTTAAGTGATACATTTATCAACTTGTTCCGTGTTAGTTTTACACCCGTAAGGTAATTATTTAACTTCAAAGTGGAGAGAAAGTTATATAGTTTCTATTATGTAATCTACTCTTGTTAACATATAAGGTAAACAAACCTTCACGTCCTCAACTTTACCATTTCTTTTAAACTGCCCCCCCCCCCTCCCAGTGGCACAGCGGTATGTCTGCGGACTTACAACGCTAGAAACCGGGTTTCGATACCCGTGGTGAGCAGAGCACAGATAGCCCATTGTGTAGCTTTGTGCTTATTTACAAACAAACAAACAAAAAAATTTTGAACTTTTTTTACATGATGACATTTATTGCTATGTTTTTTGTTTTATATAATATATATCGATAATATCGGGACCAGACCCAGTGTTCTTAGCTCCGATCTTAAGTAAGAATCGTGAAGTCAAATTTTAATGTTCTATATACAAATGTGGAAAAGGTGCATAAATTTTATGGCTAGTGGGAGACACGATCTGTTGTGTGGTGGAACGGCCACAGAAGACAGTTTTCTATAAATGGACAATGAGAAAAACCCATTACCCCGTTTAACTGTCATGTCTAGAAAACTCCATTGACTCTCCATTTCTAGGGTTAACCGAGTACTAGGACTAACCGAATTAAAACAACCTTGAAATTGCATTAATGTGTCGTTGACACTTCGCCACACCAAAAAACATGTCCCTAACCACACCAGAGGTTTAACCCCAAAATTATTTAATGCATCTATGTCAAATTTAAACGTAAACAACTCACATAACAGAGGTAGACAAGGGAGACCCCAAAGCTAAACCTTTAAGCTGTTTGAAGAATTTATTCGTTACCCTAACATACACTGGTGGGTCAGCATCATAATTTCACTCACTTCTAACAGGGGAAATTTCCTGCTGTCTAGTACATTATTCTCAGGACAACTAAGTACCTCTTCAACCGACACATTTGTGAACAGAGACATGATGCCAAAAGAGGCTAATTTATCAGTAGATTCTAAATTTTATTCCTCATATTTTTATTAACAAAATCAGACGCATTGTTTTAAAATGGAGTTTCAGGTATTGGTTAAGAACGAACATTTTTGACAAGCAAGCTTCGCCCATGGATGGAACGACGAGCCCCTGTTATCCACAGTTGGACGAAACGCAGTAACAATTTTATGGATTTTAGATGGCGCTTAAAGCCTACGCAAAATGGACCTTAAGGGCACAAGGTCCTTCCCTTCTTTCGGGGTCAAAGTAACACATATTTTTTACTACAGTTTTCACTCTATCATGAACCAAGGTAGTAGGATCCTTTTTTTTTTACTTGTTCATAAGAACCATTCCTAATTACTATTTAACCTTACCCTCATAAACTCTTTTATCCAACATTACCACAACCCCCCTTTATATGTCTTGGTAACTGTAGTATTGCCATTGTTCTTCTACGAACGTAACCGTTCTAATTCAACCTTACTTAAGTCTAGGTTTACAAGTATCATTCGATAATTCATTTGGTATGTCTGTTCTAACTGTATGTCTTGTCCTATCATTAGTAACTTTTAATCTTTTAAAACACACTTTCGTTGACACCATCAGATCCTCTTTGATCGAGTCGTTATTAACTGTAAGAGTTAAGCCTAGACTGAAATGTAAACCTGGTGTTGAAGTTTCAGCCTTGAAGAATAAATAGATGTAGTAAATTACTGTCTAACCCTAAAGTAGTTACCTTATCGAATGAAATTGTTTCACCTGAGCAGGTGAGAATTTAAAGTCTAGCCCCAGTGGTTTTGCGTGTCGGGTTGCGAATCGAATGGTCCAGAGTTCGAGACAAGATGCCATTGAATACGCTCCGCACCTTCAACTGTGAGTAAGTTATAAAAGTGGCAGTTAATCACATTATTCGATTCATAAACCCAAGAAAAACGTTAGTGGTGGCGTGTGTACCCGTCTGTCTACATCCCCTCTAGTCAGTAGTTCAAAATTAGGCATGGTTTACCCGAACCGCTGTTATTCACAGTTTGAAATACAGGAAACGTTGAAATGCTACGAATGGGACTATACGACCAGGAAAGAAGTCGATCTTAAATTGCCCCGTGTGGTGGTCAGCCATTTCTTTTAGCTTGGACACGCTGTAGTTTTGTCCCCCCCCCCTCTCACCTTTCTCTTCCTTTCTTTTATCAGAAATTGTCAATCTAAGGAGCTGTAGGCGTTGTTTTGGATATCAGCAAACAGGTTAGGCCTACATTCACGACCGATTTAAGGGCGTTGTTTTGGATGGCAGCAAACAGGTTAGGCCTACATTCACGACCGATTTAAGTATAATAATGTGTTATTCATAAGTGTTTTAGCTGAAGTAATAAACGTTGTTGCTTCTATCAAATAACAGGCATGTGCTTAATTACAAACAAACAAACATAGAAAAACATATTTGGGCCCGGCATGGCCAGGTGGTTAGGGCACTCGACTCGCAATCTGAGGGTCGCGTGTTCGAATCCCCGTCACACCAAACATGTTCGCCCTTTCAGCCGTGGGAACGTTATAATGTGACGGTCAATCCCACTATTCGTTTGTAAAAAAAGTAGCCCATGAGTTGGCGGTGGGTGGTGATGACTAGCTGCCTTCCCTAATTTAAATTTAATAAGAAGAAATCCAAATAGCTTTCTTGGCCGTTATTTGAAAAAAAGGTGCACTACTACTGTACATGTTTGAACGCGTCATCTTGAAAAAAAGTACCAAGTTAGTTCGAGACAGTTGTTTATAAATTGGATTTAGCAAATTAGGGACGGCTAGCGCAGATAGCCCTCGTTTAGCTTTGCGCGAAATTCAAAAAATAAACAAACAAACCGATCTCTTCAGGAGTCTGTCGTAGAGTGACTGCGTGTCAGAAAAGTGAACTTCGTGTTCCTCGAGCCAAAAAGTGTAAAGCAAGCTCAGAACCATAAAATTCCCGGCATAATAGGTGAGCACATGGCAGAAATGGCTCATATATATGAGATAGAACACGAGTATTCGTTCTAAGCGTAAAACAGTGGTCTCTATAAGCTCGAGGAGGGGATGGTGGCACGTAAGTTTTATTTTGTTATATATAGTTTTCAAGATGAAGGCCGTACTTCAGCCATAAGTCTGTCATTCAACCAGGTGTAAATGAGGTAATTTAGAATCTTCTACTACCCGGTAGACGAAAGATGTGTGCGGACTTTATGCTTGCTGTATACGGTTGTTACGTAACCTTTAAACGCCCGACTTACGCTTTTAGTAAATGTATTTGTTGTGTTAATTTATAAGCGAAAGGGTATAACTCTCTTCACTTCGGCTGATTACAAACAGACCGAGAACTTTAAACGTCGCACGTGAAAGATAGATTGTACTAGAGTACAAACGATAATCCGGGAAGGAAGAAATATATTTCAGTAAGACAAGTAGTATCTGAAGAAGTAGAACCCACACAGTGGTAGGGATACACATTCTACTAAACTTGTATTCGCAAGTGTCGCGTCTAATGTTAAGTTAAAAAACAAAGGGGGGACACGTACAGATATGGATGATAAAACCCACAGTGTCCCTCTAAAAATACCAAATACACGAAACTAAAAAAAGAAAGGGACAAAAGAGAGTAATCAAGCCCAAGGTGTCCCTCTAAAAATACCATTTACCAAATACACAGAACTAAAAAAAGTTGATGAAATACTTATCTCTTGATAGACGGTGTATCGCCACTAGTTGATAAAAGACCTATCTCTTGATAGACGGTGTATCACCACTAGTTGGTAAAAGACTCATCTCTTGATAAACGGTGTATCACCACTAGTTGATAAAAGACTTATCTCTTGATAGACGGTGTATCACCACTAGTTGATAAAATACTTATCTCTTGATAGACGGTGTATCACCACTAGTCGATAAAGGACCTATCTCTTGATAGACGGTGTATCACCACTAGTCGATAAAAGACCTATCTCTTGATAGACTGTGTATCACCACTAGTTGATAAAAGACCTATCTCTTGATAGACGGTGTATCATCACTAGTTGATAAAAGACTTATCTCTTGATAGATGGTGTATCACCACTAGTCGATAAAAGATTTATCTCTTGATAGACGGTGTATCACCACTAGTTGATAAAAGACTTATCTCTTGATAGACGGTGTATCACCACTAGTTGATAAAAGACCTATCTCTTGATAGACGGTGTATCACCACTACTGTGCGAGTCCAGCTCCCTCAGATACTCTATAAATACATTTGGGTGTGTACGTTTAAGTGTCACGCCTTTAGATTTTGACCTAGTTGTGTGGAATTTAATGAATATATATATATATAAAACAGCCCAAGCTTGATAACATAGACAAAGTTTCTAGCTCTGTCTGCTTTATTTTGCTTTAAAAGTCCAATAGTGTTTCCGTCTTAACTTTCAGTTTTCGTACAAAAAAGGAATGAGCTAAGATGATAGATTGTAAGAACTGTCTATCTATTTATCTGTCTGTCTACCTATCTGTTTATCTAACTGTCTTTATCTATCTATCTGTATGTCCACCTACCTATCTATCTGTCTATTTTCCTATCTGTCTGTCTGTATAATAATTTTGAAAAAATGTATGTAATTCCATTAATAGCTGAGATCATAGATTATATTAGAATACACTGTGAACTGGAATTATTTTTACCAAAATGTATGTAATTCCATTAATAGCTGAGATCATAGATTATATTAGAATACACTGTGAACTGGAATTATTTTTACAAAATGTAAGTAATTCCATTAATAGCTGAGATCATAGATTATATTATTTTAAAAAACTGGATTCAAGAATGTTGATGGTTTATTATATAAAAAAAAAACATATTGTGAAAATTTCACATTCAGAATAATTTTATGATGCCTGTTTTCTCTTCTTACGTGAGACGTGTACATATCTATATATTATGATGGTGGTCTTTATTTTAATGTATCATTCATTTTCAGCACGTGTGAGTGTGTAACATTATGTGTATGTAACGGTTATGTATAACAGCGTAAAGGGTTAATAACCTGTTGTTACACCAAGAGATAAAACATATGTTTCATCTCTGGGTGTAACAACTATTTATGTGGCCCCCGAGTGGCACAGCGGTATGTCTGCGGACTTACAACGCTAGAATCCGGGTTTCGATACCCGTGGTGGGCAGAGCACAGATAGCCCATTGTGTAGCTTTATGCTTAATTACAAACAAACCAAACTATTTATTTGGTGTTAGACTTGGAAATACTGGTTTGGTTATTTTAATGAAAGTTACATAAAGTAAAACGAACCACCTACGACAATCAGTATGCAGTAATTGATAGTAAGAAACCCTTAAACCAATCACTATTGGTTGAAATTTCTGCCCCTTTTGATAGGTCGATCTTATCAACTTGTCTACATCTGTAGAATAACTTCCCCGTATTTACATTCCAGTGTATGTAGAAAATTAGCGGTAGTATTCTCCTTAAATGATGCCCAACCATGTAATCTTATTTCAGTATTACATGGTATAAGTGAGCGTACACGTGCCGTTTCAAACCAATGATACTCATTTTCCTACTCGAGTCGTCACTATATATATATTTGAAGAGAGGGGTGAGGAGGGGGGGAGACACGGTGTTATTTTCGAGACAGCAAATGATGTGGTTCTAAAGAAAACTGTGGTGCCTTGTGCAACCAAACAACAGATCTCCCTCGGGGTGGGTTCATGTTGTTCCTCCTCCTCCTCCTCGAACTGGAAGAATGTGACCCTTCAACAGATCTTCACAAGCTATTTTTTTTTGTTTTTTAATACTTGGGCGGAAACCCTTGATAGGACTTAACCAAAGTGCACTGAAACCTGCGGTTAGACATCGGGTAAAAACAG
>NW_013667303.1:174349-190580 GCF_000517525.1 Limulus polyphemus | reverse complement strand
TTCTGTATTTTGATCTGATGAAACCACGTTGTTAACCTATTAATCTCCAAAAGATTATACTATATATAGATCAGATAAAATTATTTTATCAACGACGATGTGAGCTTCTGTATTTTGATCTGATGAAACCACGTTGTTAACCTATTAATCTACAAAAGATTATACTATATATATATATAAGATAAAACTAGTTTTATCAACGACGATGTGAGCTTCTGTATTTTGATCCAATGAAACTACATTGTTAACCCTTTAGTCCCCCTTTAAAAGACACCAGGTAAAAACAGTGATGTTAGATTCTATATTTTGATCCATTAAAACTACATTGTTAACCTTTTAATCCCCTGTAAAAAGCATCAGATAAAAACAGTTAATAAACCATAATGTTAGATTCTATATTTTGATCCATTAAAACTACATTGTTAACCTTTTAATGCCCTGTAAAAAGCATCAGATAAAAACAGTTAATAAACCATAATGTTAGATTCTATATTTTGATCCAATAACACTACATTGTTAACTTTTTAATCCCCTATAAAAGACATCAAATAAAAACAGTTAATAAACCATAATGTTAGATTCTATATTTTGATCCAATAACACTACATTGTTAACTTTTTAATCCCCTATAAAAGACATCAAATAAAAACAGTTAATAAACCATAATGTTAGATTCTATATTTTGATCCAATAACACTACATTGTTAACTTTTTAATCCCCTATAAAAGACATCAAATAAAAACAGTTAATAAACCATAATGTTAGATTCTGTTAGATCCAATAAAACTACGCTGTTAACCCTAACAAGTTGTAATAGATATATAAAAAGAATGTGACGTGTCATATCTGCCTACATATATAAATAGATGAAACGTATATACCACGATAATATACTTAACAAGTTCCCTTGACGGTTGTAACTTGTTGTGTTTTTTCGTATATACATAACACATTAAAATGATTTATTAAGCTTGTTGACCGAAGATTGGTGATCGACAGTCTGGTTGAAATCTGATCAAACAGAAACTGTTCGTTTTATTATTATTATTCAGAAGATACAAATAATAGCTAAATTGCTGTAAGAAAAAATATGATTACGGTATTACTCCTTCAGCAGCCAACGTTCGATTCAGTCCCTAGTTAGGTCGAATTAATTGACCTCATAATTGTTATTCTTCCGTTACATCGAGCGTTTCGGTCAAACGTTCGATTCAGTCCCTAGTTAGGTCGAATTGACCTCATAATTATTATTCTTCCGTTACATCGAGCGTTTCGGTCAAACATTCGATTCAGTCCCTAGTTAGGTCGAATTGACCTCATAATTTTTATTCTTCCGTTACATCGAGCGTTTCGGTCAAACATTCGATTCTGTCTCTAGTTACGTCGAATTGACCTCATAATTTTTATTCTTCCGTTACATCGAGCGTTTCGGTCAAACGTTCGATTCAGTTCCGAGTCAAATTTATAGGCAGAAACGTTGATCTCATGGTGATTATTCTTTTTTTTTTTCCTTTACCGAGCTTCTCGGCCAAACATTTGATGCGGTCCTGAAGAAGAATATTTGAGCGAAACGTTGACCGCATAATTCTTCTTCTTCCTTTACGGTGATTTTAACCGTTTCTTTTGTAATTTGAGAATGTAGTGGCAGTTCTACACATATTTAGAATTTCGCGTTAGTTGTTTGATACAGATGAATTTTCACATTTTAAATAAAAAATACCATAAGTGGACCAACCACTAGCGTGAAAAGGAATTGGCGGCGAAGAAACATACGCCCTGTGTGCATCGATCAGATGTATGTAATTTTGAAGTGCACAGTTTTTGTGTGTGTGTGTGTGTTTTACTTTCAGTCCTCGGTAGCTCAGAGGTTAGTTTGAGGCCTTTTAACGCTAGAATTCGGGGCTCGATCCCTGCGTATGACACATTGTAGATAGACCATTATACAGCTCCGCACGCGCACACAAGTTATGTAACAATCTTTATTAACATTTAGGTTCTTAATAAATAAATTGCCGTAATTAATATTACTTCTGATCAAAGGAAGCCACCTACATAAAACTAAACATATATATATATCAAGTAATGAGCATAGCTAATTAAATATAATGATCAAGTTACATTAATTGTATTGATTAGGATGCAATGTTACATCAGGCGGGTAGCCTCGCTGTTAACAATATTTTCGGCCGTAAAGCATTGTTTAATTTACTATTGTTCTAAAACAATGTATTAATTATTTCACGTATTCCTCTATAGCAAACACATCACGTTCACCACATACACATAGTTAACCCTAAAAAAAATAACAAAGACATGGTGTATTCTCGTGTCATTTTGTCTCGATGGCTTTCTACAGCCAGATGTAGAAAGTTAAGGTTTCTCTCCAGACACATCAGTAAATGTGATGTTATTTTTTTATATAGAGCTATAGAAATTAATCCTTTCGAACAATGAAAAGTACTATTTTCTACATAATATTATATGTACTTAATGCTGTTTAGAGGCTATTAAAAATTTGTATGCTAGTCTATTTGAATTGTTTAGTATAAGTATTTATCTTTTTTCACATTATTTTGATTGTATTTAACAAATAGATTATGTAGTGTTAATAGTTTAGTTTTCTGTGAAGTATTTTTGTATAGGTTATTAATTTGTCCTTTTGTTCGATGATTTCAATAACTGACCCACACATAAAAAGAACAAGAGGGGGCCATTCAGTTAGTAACACGGATCAAATATTTAGATTCGTTCTGTACTGCAGCCGCAACGACTTGTGAACCATGGCGCCATTTTTCTCGATTGGATAATGACTATTTAATATGTTGGATACAATAGGTGTTGTTGATTTGTGCTTCTTCGTTTATATAGGGATTCAAGATACTTTGATTCTTTGCCATGGAGATCGTGTTAATTATTATAAATACCACGATAATATATTTATTGGTTCTGTCTTAAGTTGTTCTATATAAGGTAGTGCCATTCTAGAGGTTAGACTCGTTGCCGTAGTGACTGTTAGAAGTTGTTCGCTATAAGTTAGTGCCATTTTAGATTTGATTTGTTGTCATAGTGACTGTTAGAAGTTGTTCACTATAAGTTAGTGCCATTTTAGAGATTTGATTCGTTGTCATGGAGACTGTTAGAAGTTGTTCACTATAAGTTAGTGCAATTTTAGAGATTTGATTCGTTGTCATGGAGACTGTTTTAAGTTGTTCATTATACATTAGTGCCATTTTAGAGATTTGATTCGTTGTCATGGAGACTCTTAAATTCACTATAAGTTAGAGGTTAGACCCGTTGTCATAGTGATTGTTTTAAGCTGTTGACTATAAGTTAGTGCCATTTTAGAGAATTGCTTCGTTGTCATGGAGACTGTTTTAAGTTGTTCACTTTAAGTGCCATTTTAGAGGTTGGACCCGTTGTCATGGAGATCGTCTTAAGTTCACTACAAATGGAGAATGTTTAAGGTTATTCATATTCACTATAAGTTAGTGCTTTTTTTTTGGAGGTTTAGTTCGTTGTCATGGAGAGTGTCTTAAGTTGTTTACTAGAAGTCAGTGCCATTATAGAGGTCTGGTTCGTTGTCACGAGACCGCCTTAATGTGATATTTTGATTAGCACAGTAGCTTAGTTTTGTCCTTACATCAATAAGTACAACGAACCACAGGTCTGATAAGATTCCCAACATGGCCTTATTCAAGCAGGTGTAATTTTTACACCGTATATTGATGTTCCTGATGGCAGCCAATTTACGGGGAGTGACACTGCTGGTTAGCGGGGGAAGGGGCGTGGGACGGCCGGGAGCGGCTTCATCTCTGGGTTGGTCGACGCATGACGAAGATGGATGAGACTCGGCGGTGCCCCCGACTTGTTCAACGTTCCTGCCGCGGCTGAGCGTGGTTGAGTCGGCGAGTTGATAAACCCGTGTACCGTGATGAGAAAGCCGGCCGCTGCGTAGCGAGCTGGTCATTCAAGTACTCATTTTTCTTCAACTAAACAAAAAAAAACATGGAACGATAGGTTCTGGTTTACTGGGTAACTCAATGGGCTGAAACCACTATGGAAATAATTATCTACCGAAGGTGGAGGGGGTAGAATGGTGGGAAGGGGGTTAACAGTAGAAGACTTTAAATAATGAGTTTCCAACGCCACAACCTATCTCGCGCGCCTGTCCTAGCAACGTGATCAAGGCAACCCGGCTTCATACCAAAATTCTCTTCGTCGGCCAAACTTCATTAAGTAAGGGGAGGCTCGTAGAGTTATTTCTCTTATGACCTTCAATCCTTGCACTGAACGTTTTCGGGTTGTGCGTGCTCTCGTGTCTCGAGCCAATTTTATTCTTTGGATAGTTGGTATTGAAATACTCGAACAGTATTAAAACACACAGGGAATTTTAACATAGAAGCCATATTTAGCACCTTTAAATGGTAATAAAATACAGGACATTTTTAGCACAAAAGACATAGTTAGCACTATCAAGTGCTAATAAAACACGGGAACTTTTAGCACACAAAAAAACGACACTGTTTGTTCAGATGTTTCATGTAAAATAATAAGAAAAAAAGTTACCACTATCAGCTAGAAATGTTTTCTCTCAACTGTGACCGGTTGGATAAAATTAAAGATTCTGGTTTGGCAAAAAAAAAAAAAATCGGCAAATTGTATTACGAAGACGTAACAACAGGGCTTCTATATTTAGTGAGTCACTGAATGCGAATGATATTAAGAGCTTTGATTAAGTTAAAACCTAATGGATTATTTTAAATCCTTGTAATATCTTTCTTTGGTACGAATGATTTCCTGTTTAGTCTATTCGTGAGATTCGATTCGTTGTCATGGAGACAGGATGGATATTTTAAAAAGTTTGTTGCGTTGTCATGGAGACGAGACAAACGTTTTAGAGGCTTGCTTAAATAAAACGGTCACCTTAGAGATTTGGCTGTACATCTAAGCTGATAACATACTTAAAAAAAGGGGGGGGTAAAATTTATGGAAAAATTGAAACATTATTTCAAGCTTTTAGAAAGCCCCGGATGTATATATATATATATATCTGTCAGAACCTGTACGCGCACATAAACCAACTGCTTAGGAATATACCAGTTATTGGTTATGATTTAAGTCACCACTCTATGCCACTCTTTCTGGAGATGCCCCTCCCCCCCAGTGGCACAGCGGTATGTACTTACAACGCAAGAATCCGGTTTTCGATACCCGTGGTGGGCAGAGCACAGACAGCCTATTGTGTAGCTTTGTGCTTAACTTCAAAACAAAACAAACAAAAGTTTCTGGAGATAATTATTTAATTCATTAGATTTGATGATAGGTTAGATGTTCTTTCATGGGGGGGGGGGAATGCATCATATTGTTGCCCACCGTCAAGTTACAACGAAGTCCGAAGCTTGTATTATCAGATTACAAGCATAAAGTGGTACGTTAGTAGAATAATGAAGAAAGGTTGAAATATCAATGTGGAATTTGGAATGTTGCCTAGCAAACATCAGAGGAAAATGTGGCCAAACTGGTATCGAATGTATCCTATAATGGTAAAAGTCTGGATTAGATTCCTCCGATGGGCACAGCTTTGCCCTTAAACTAAAAGATCAAATATCATGTGTTTCAAATACGCACATGTTATGCATATGAACGAGAATTTTTATTCAATAAAAAAGGGTTAGAAATTAC
The DNA here is from genome assembly GCF_000517525.1 of Limulus polyphemus. Classification (NCBI taxonomy): domain Eukaryota; kingdom Metazoa; phylum Arthropoda; class Merostomata; order Xiphosura; family Limulidae; genus Limulus; species Limulus polyphemus. Next base: position 184,897 of record NW_013667303.1, on the reverse strand, counting down.
AAAACAACGGACGGTTTGTTTAAAATTTTCGATCAAAACTATTCTGGGATCTGTCCCGGAATTTGCACTGATGGACTAGAAGAAAGGCAACTAGTCTACGGCAATTCTGTACTTTGAGGCCGGGGGCTCGCCATAACAGTGTACATCAAATTCCACTATACGGTCAGACAAGAGTAACCAAAGAGTTGGCGGTAAACAATGAACGTTCGGATTCAACGGTCCGGTCATGCTAACAACTGGGCCACGACGGGTCCACTAGCGATGAATGAATCTCTGTATTTAAGAATATATAAGTAGTGATTACTTTATATACACAGACACACCGAACTTGATTTTATGTTTAAATTTGTATTGCTTTGTTTTTGAATTTCGCGCAACGATACACGAGGGCTATCTGCGCTAGCTGTCCCTAATTTATCAGTGTAAGACTAGAGGGAAGTCATCACCACCCACCGCCAACTTTTGAGCTACTTATTTACCAACGAATAGTGGGATTGACCGTCACATAATAACGCCCTCGCGGCCGAAAGAGCAAGCATGTTTGGTGGGACGGGGATTCGAACCGCAGATTGCGAGTCGAGCTCCCTAACCACTTGACCATTCCACGCCAAATTTGTATTGAAACGCCATATGTCATACGTAACAGAAGGTGACGTTTTTCTATTTCCCGGTGGGACAACGGTAAGTTTACGTACTTACAACCCTAAAATCAATTTCCCGCGATAGACACAACAGATAGCCCAATTTGGCTTTGCTCTATAACAAACTAAGACTTTTTTTTTGTATTATTTCATATATATACGAAAATTAACCTGTATATGTGTGTAAAGATCACGCGACGGAAATTGACACATTCTTTCAGCTCTGCTAAAAAACGTATTTAACATGCCCTTGTCATTTTCGAGAAGTTAACGTCACAGACACGGAATTCTTTACCGGTTGCCAATAGAGTTTGCTCGGTTTCATTTCGTATATTTTTTTTTTGCTCTTCATAGTAATACCTATAATCTAGCAGCATAAACCACAGTCTCTGGCCAGCGTATTTGAGTCACAACGGGTGATTTAATGTTTCGAAAGATTGAAATCATAAACTACAGGTATAACGGGTGTCTTTTCCTTTGTTCAAGCTTTTAAATTCGAATTTAAAGAGAGTTGTTTCGAAAAGAAGCAGGAACGTAAGTAAAAAACAAAACGTAAACTGCTTTAGGTTATAGATTCAAGCTTGGTTAGAACTATACGCGTTTTTAATACTGTAAATATATAGGTATTTATATATACGAATAATATAACATAATACTACTACTACTCTAGGAGACAATATTATCATTTTGTTACTACTTTATATGTATTTTGTTAACAGTGTATTAGTGTTAACAAACTGTCCATCTGGTCTCCGGTTACAGGAATATTAGTGTTAACGAACTGTCTATCTGGTTTCCAGTTACACTTACTACACTGTATTACTTTAAACAACGTATTAATACAGTGTTAACGAACTGACCATCTGGTCTCCACTTACACTTACTACACTGTATTACTTTAAACAACGTATTAATACAGTGTTAACAAACTGTCCATCTGGTCTCCAGTTACACTTACTACACTGTATTACTTTTAACACCATATTAATATGTATTAATACGTTGTTTAAAGTAATACAGTGTAATAAGTGTAACTGGAGACCAGATGGACAGTTCGTTAACACTGTATTAATACGTTGTTTAAAGTAATACAGTGTAGTAAGTGTAACTGGAGACCAGATGGACAATTCGTTAACACTGTATTAATACGTTGTTTAAAGTAATACAGTGTAATAAGTGTAACTGGAGACCAGATGAATAGTTTGCTACTAACTATATGTTGTTAAAATAATACAATTGAATGATATTCCTGTAACAGGAGGACACCAGATGGAGTTAGTTACTATTATGGGTGTATGTTTTTGAAGAATAGTGTGAATTAATCCTATATTATAGACTCCGGAAGCCCATGCGATTTCCCCTATGGACCTCATGGCCCTTACGACTACTACACTGTCCACCAGACACCCGAAGGCATCCCTTTTCCACCAGGAACCATGGTTCGAACACCTGCATCGGTAGGAACTGTGGAGCAACGTATGGGGTCAGCTTTAGGCTCAGGTAAAACGCCAGAAAATAGACTTATTTCTTAAAGTTTCAAGATTTTGAAATAAACGTGATTTGAAGTGATTAAATTTTACTTCTTAATATTGAGTGATGATGATGATGAATAGTAAGTTTACTCCTGGAAACGTTTGAAGTAAAACTTAAAGGTTAAAGGTTTTAGGGTTAAGGTCAAGTGTTAGATGTGTGTCCAGCAGACTGCACCAAAGTTAGTGCAGTCTGCTGGACACACATCTAACACTTGACCGTAACCCTAAAACCTTTAAAGTTAGTGCAGTCTGCTGGACACACATCTAACACTTGACCGTAACCCTAAAAACTTAAAGGTTAGTGCAGTCTACTGGACACACATCTGACACTTGACCGTAACCCTAAAAACTTAAAAGTTAGTGCAGTCCGCTGGACACACATGTGACATTTGCCCGTAACCTTCTAATGTATCCACGACCCCATAGTACCCCAAGGGTGAATCAACGTTTGTCTCCACCTCGCTGGACGATCTTGGGTCCTATCATACTTCATAAACTCCATCAGGCCCGTTTTTTTTTCTTCTCTCTCTCTCTCTCTCCAAGCAGTTTTTAACTATTGTCTATAATCCTCAGGGAGGGGGGGAGAGAGATTGCTTGATCTCAGAGTACCTGGTTTATATATAAGACCTAAATTCCTGCCAAGAACAGGATCGCAAACGGGACGCGAACATGGAACCTGTAGATCTATAGTCTGGCGACCCTAAACTCTTCCAAATATAACTTTACACATTCGTTGTTAGAACGTAAAAGATAGCAACTGAGACGAATGTTGATTGCTGTTTTAACAAAATAAAATAAAACTATTGGCTCAATCGGTAACTAATCCTATTTTCTAGGTCGTTAATATCTAAAGGCTCCACAAGGGGGATCCTTTCTTCGATTAGTCTACCCTCTGTAAAGGTGTGAAAATAATTGTTATGCCCGTGGACAGAAAATTAATGCCTCCCATTAGCAGTGCGCTTGAGATTTAATGGGTATGACTGGGATGTAGTACCCGTGTTTCTCCCTCGCTCCCCGCGGTGTTACGCACGAGTAATGGGTGGTGAATCCGGACCGTGGAAAATTTATCGGTATCGGCTTGAAGTCGGTCACTCATTGACCGACACTTTATCATCGCGATACGGCTACAAATCATGTGTGGTGTAGATAATTTACGCCAAACTTTCGAAGAGAAAGATGGGTTGGTATTCAAAAGAAGGTCGCTGTCCCGCGTGAAAAAAAAAAAATGAAGGAGTGGACATTTGTTGAACCTTAAGAGTTTTTTTTTTAAAGTAACCTTTAGGGTTAAAGTGGTTATGGTTGATAATGCATCTTTGTAGTTCGACATGTTTCATTGCACAAACGTAAGATGGTTGAAACTTTATTTGTGTTGTCACTAAGTATTTTATGGGTTTGGTTTGTTCGCTTCGAATTTTTGCGTAAAGTTCTACGCGAGGGTTATCTTCGCCAGCCGCGCTTAGTTTTCAAACGATAGACTAGAGAAAGAGCAGCTAGCTAGTCAACAGCGCCCACTGCCAACTCTTAGATGCTCTTAAGGCGCGGTGTGCGATTTCTTTTTCTTTTTTTTCGGCAAGAAGACGTGAACTTTATGGACCTTCGAATCCACAGTCCGGCACCCCCAACCACTAGGCCAAGCTCTACTGTAGAAGTGATCTGTACATCCAACTCAACACCCTGTCTCTATAGTAGAAACAGCTGTACAGTAGAAACAGCTGTACATCCAACTCAGCACCCTGTCTGTACAGTAGAAACAGCTGTACATCCAACTCAGCACCCTGTCTGTACAGTAGAAACGTCTGTACATCCAACTCAGCACCCTCTCTGTACAGTAGAAACATCTGTACATCCAACTCAGCACCCTGTCTGTACAGTAGAAACATCTGTACATCCAACTCAGCACCCTGTCTGTACATCCAACTTATTACCCTGTCTGTACAGTAGAAACGTCTGTACATCCAACTCAGCACCTTGTCTGTACAGTAGAAACATCTGTACATCCAACTCAGCACCCTGTCTGTACAGTAGAAACATCTGTACATCCAACTCAGCACCCTGTCTGTACAGTAGAAACATCTGTACATCCAACTCAGCACCCTGTCTGTACAGTAGAAACGTCTGTACATCCAACTCAGCACCCTCTCTGTACAGTAGAAACATCTGTACATCCAACTCAGCACCCTCTCTGTACATCCAACTCCATATTTAGGATATCACTAACAACAGCTGTGTTTACTAATACACATTCTTAAGATAATAATTAGTAAAGATACCTCTGGTAGAATAGACACAAACTCTAATTCAGTAGTTCTAAAAACTTTTACGTTGATTTCTTGGTGTTCATTTATTCTGGTTTTCTTTCACAGGTCATAACAATATAGTTACTGATGGACCTTGTTTGCACGCGCACAGTGACCTCATGCTTCATCGGTCAAGCCCAGACATGAGGCCATGTCTTCTTCCAGGTATGATTCCTGATGGCTACTGCCCACCTAGGTCATCTCTGGACAGTGTGTATCATGGAGGACTATCCCATCATTCTTTAAGTGAAACACCTGTTTGGTGACGTCATTCTCGTTGAATACTAAATTCACTGACACCAGAAGTCGCTTCTAGAGGAGTAGAAAATCGCTGATTTCCGCCTTAACCCACACTCAATCTAAAAAACTGTTGCCTGCTGTGAAAAAACAAAAACAATACGTCCTGGAGAGAGAGAACATGATCACAGTGACACCTAGTGAATGTTTTTGTAACAAAAGCGTTAATATCTTTTTTAAATAAAAGATTCTGATTTACTTGTAGACTACTCAAACACAATAAATACGTGTAATTTAGGGACATGTAAGTATATCTAGCTATCTCTCTCTTAGCTTTTGTATGTATATATAGTAATAGAGACTGCTCAAGCTTATTGCACGTAAGTTAACAGCAAGGTTTAGAAATACATATCATGCACGGGTGAAACAATTGAACTGTTACGTTAATTCAGGGCCTCACTGGAATGGGTTTACAGACAGATCGTAAGGTATGCGTGTTGTATATTATGCTTACGGTGTTTCTGACAAGTTAATCCAGAAGGCGTGGTAGTTATTAAAAACCGTCTAACTGACAGTCACTAGTAAGTTAATCGTGTAATTTCTTTCTCTCCCCCCTCCCCCTCAGCTCGGATTCGAATCCCCCAGGCGAGTGTTTTACTGACTGAGTTGAACAGTCAACTCAGTAGTGCTTGCTAGTCAGGCACTTTTTTAACGACTGAAGCTGCCATACAGATAAATTGTCGTGTGTTATGCTTACAAATCCTAATTTTAATTCTAGAGAACCTGGAGATATTTGAACCCAATTTACAGACCTAACGAATAGGTCCGGCACCCAGCTCACTCCAAAATCTGTTTACACCCTCCCTTTTAATTTTCAAACTTAGTCCTAATGCTGCTTTTACACCCAAACGTAAAAACTACAGTGTTCTTCCGCACAGGAAAACTAAAAGTATATTTTTCTGCTATGTTTATAACCTGACACTAGGAAGAAACAGGGTGTAGAAGAAGTTCCAAAACCAATATTTTTAGACCTCAGCAATGTTATATATCATTGGCTCTTTGCATGACCCGGGATCGAACCCGGTATATCTCGTATGTCAAAAGAGCGTTGTCGCTACCTTAGGGTACTTAGTTTAACAACTCAAACTACAGCCCCCAGTGGCACAGCGATATGTCTGCGGACTTACAAGGCTAGAAACCGGGTTTCGATACCTGTGGTGGTCAGAGCACAGATAGTCCATTGTGTAGCTTTGTGCATAACTACAAACAAGCAATCAAACTACAACACCCCCTCTCACTGAAAAAAAAAAAGTCTACACCAAACGGAATGACTCATTTTCTGTGGTACCTTACTCTGGTCTAGTGTCAGCGGTAAATTTACGAACTTACAACGCTAAATCCCCGCGGTGGACCGAGAAGATAGCCCAATGTGTCTTTGTTCTAAAACAAACAAACTGAAAACTGACGTTTACTAACGTGGTAACTTGGATGAAAAAAAAAATAATAGAGATCACTGTGAATAAATATTTTAAGGCGTTAAATAAATAATAATTACCGGGCAACATTTTTTTTTTTTCAAAATACGAAGGTGCAGTCTGTTTTAACAGGCACGTAATAATGTTTAGAAGTTTGAAAAGTGAAATAAAAATACTTTAAGAAGAAGAGCTACAAGTTAGTGGGAAAGTAAACCGAGTTTCTGAGTTATTTTTGTCCTTTCTAAAAACCTATTTTTCAAAACTCATCTTCACACCTTCGTGAAAAGTGTTTTACACTAATATCATTGTCACATTTCTACCCGTCAGGACAGAAATATTCAAAAATTATCGTTAATAATCATCACTTCATGGACACATCCTCTCTTGGACAAACGGTTATCTTTACATTTTTTTTTTTTTAAGGAGATTAATATACATACTGTGAAGCGACCCCTCGCGGAATATTATATAGAACTGCGAGAACAGTTTACCGTAGAAAGACCTCTCTCTCTGTGAACGTGCTATCTGAAATCAGTGCTAAAGAATTAGCGATATGTAAACATTTTGAGAAATATATTTCAAGTCCTTTCAAAAGCAAAACTAGGTGACGTGGCCAGATATATTTCGTCAAATTCAGGGCCAACACACCGGGAGAGGGGTGGGGGTAAAGTTTACTTCAGTCACATCTCTCACGGTTTTGAGAATCATTTAATGTGTTGAACAGCTGGTGTTTGGAAAAAAGGAATGCGTTAATACTTGACAAGAGAAATATAACTGTGAAAATATAATTTAATTCCACCAATAGGAGATAGCTGTAAAATTATAAAAACTTAGTTCCACCAATAGGAGATAGCTGTAAAATTATAAAAACTTAGTTCCACCAATAGAGGATAACTGTGAAATTATAAAAACTTAGTTCTGCCAATAGAGGATAACTGTAAAATTATAAAAACTTAGTTCCACCAATAGAGGATGACTGTGAAATTATAAAAACTTAGTTCCGCCAATAGGGGATAACTGTAAAATTATAAAAACTTAGTTCCGCCAATAGGGGATAACTGTAAAATTATAAAAACTTAGTTCCGCCAATAGGGGATAACTGTAAAATTATAAAAACTTAGTTCCACCAATAGAGGATGACTGTGAAATTATAAAACTTAGTTCCACCAATAGAGGATAATTGTAAAATTATAAAAACTTAGTTCCGCCAATAGGGGATGACTGTAAAATTATAAAAACTTAGTTCCACCAATAGAGGATCTTCATTCCAATTAGAATAGTGCTAAAAAAGATTTATACCAAAGTGTGCGCTTTGACTTTTGAGTTTTTTTATACAACTTGATACCAGAATTTTGTCTAATCACGGACACTGTTCCCAATAAGTTCCGTAAGGACAGTTGGATGATGGGTCCCGTTCATGGACAACAAACGACTTGACCAGCCATTCTTAATAACAATGTACCTCGAACATCAATCTTTAAATTAACTAATTTCGTCAAGACGGAAATTTTTTTTTAAGAAAAGAAAACTGCTATATTCAGATGATGACGGTATTCGTATAAACAAAACGAATGGGTTATGTTAAAACTGACATATTTTTATGAAACCAACCGTTATTATATTACTTTCCGCGACATTCCCGAGATGGCACTAGTGATCGACCAATGGTTTTGGTTTTGTATCTATCACCTCGTGGTTTTGAGTAGCACATTACTAACTTAAAATACCCAGTGTTTATATTTCTAATGTAAAATATTGATATATATATATATATTATTATTTTGACTTACAATTTGCCTGGTGTTTATATAAGATTATTATAGAATTTAGTTACGAGATGCGTGGCACGTATCCTTGTGTCACATTCACCAGAATATTACCACTGTACGTCATTGTGTGGTTGTTTACATTTCAGATGTAATAAAATAACACATATAGACATAGACTGGAACACTGCAAGTATTTTTTATAGGGGGGGTCGCGTGGATTAAGGCAGATAAATTTTGCTATACAATTGTAACATTTTTTTGGGAACATTACATGTTATGTTTTTTTTTTCTTTTCATGTAGGTAGCTCGAGTTATACTCATGGTGTTTCTAAGATTTTTATTTGGGAGGCAACAAATTAGTTTGGGGCAGAAAAAAACAACACTTTCATGTCAGTGGGAGTCACAATGTTAAAAAAAATTAAAATCTTAAAAGACTAAATCGTAATATCTCAGATCTGGCAGAGCACTCGGTGGAGGGGGGGGGCTGTTCCCCAGTGGCCATGCTATTGGTCATAATGAAAGTTAAAATATCTCAGATGGAGCAAAGTAGTCGGATGGGTCTGTCCCCCAGTGACTATGTCCCTGGTCACAATGACAGTTAAAATATCTCAGATGGAGCAAAAGTACTCGGGGGGTCTGTCCCCCAGTTGCTATGTCCTTGGTCATAATGAAAGTTAAAAATTCTGTATAATTACGTGTCAGTAATTTCTATGTACAAAATATTAATTTTGAAAAACAAATTAAGGTTAACTAAATTAAGACATATTCGCCTGTCGGATGCACTAGGGCGATCTAATTAATATTTTAAAACAGTTTTTAATAAGTTGCTTTTAACATTATTATTATCATATCGTAAAAAATTGTTATTTTTAATCAAGTATTTTTTTTTTTTTGAAAGATCAGCGAATTTATTTCCTGCATCTTACACTTATCAATTTGAAATAATAAAATCTCCCGCGAGTCCTATGGCAAATTCATCACGATTTAAAATGTAATTTTGTAAAGAAAATCTGTGACAACTAACATTTTTAAAATGTATACTTTTGTTTACTTTATGGAATCGTTTCATTTGTTTGGTTTTTATGTCATCTCTTGGTTCTCACTGGAAGATGAAATTTTTTTTTTAACGCTGTAAATATTCCTTTTTTTAAAAAAAAAATCCTTTAAATTATCACTATTGTAGATGGCGTTTGGTATTCAACTGGTGAAACTTTGTATATGGATGGACTTTTCTTTGAATGGATTTCCACGAAATTGTCTTATAAATATTGTACAGAATAGGTTTGTGATGTAATAAAAGTCTACAAACATTCTAGTTTTCATGTTCTGTTGTTTTACGACTAAATACTACAGATTTGCTAACTTTAATCTCATGGAGATTTGTTTTCAGTAGTTCATATATATTCTCCGGTTGTCTGGGAAAAATAAACAACCATTTTGCAAATTTACATCACTAGGTTGCGTCTGTAGCCACGTTGAATTGTTCTTTAGTTACATAAAGTTCTACTAGGTGGAATCTGCGTATCGTCATCCCTGTTTTTCACGTGACGAGCGCCCTCTCCAACAGTCTACTATATATGTCTATAAATATTTTCAAATGACGACATCTTGATATTCTACAGTGTGTTAATTACGTAAAGAAGAAAAAATGTGATTAATTTTTTTGTTCTATTGTGTTAATCCTTGAAAGTGGAAATTTAAATGTTGATTTTGGATAACTTGTTACAGTCTGGTAAGAAGACAATGCTCCTTTAGCCTTTGTTGAAATATATATATGTTATTCGAAACAGAAATAATAATATGTTTAAAAAAACTCAATTTTTTGTTCTTGTTTGAAAAATTAAGAAATGTTTATTGTGTTGCGAAAAAAATGAAACACTGAACACAAATATACAACTGCCTTTAAGTGACTCAACGGTAAGTCTGAAGGCTTATAACGCTAAAATTGGGTTTCGATACCACAAAAAAAAACAACAGATATACACAGCGTGGTCACAAGTAAATAGAGACCACCTTTTCAGAAAAAATGAAAATTTTCAGTCATATTCACATGAATTGATATATTTATAATTTAATTAATATCTAGTAGATCTTCCTTTCGCTTCGTAGAGTTCGTTGATCCTTTGGGGCATCGTGAGAATCATCTCGTCAATTTTAGATTGTGGGATTTTCGCCCACTCTTGCTTCAAAACTTGGAGTAGATCGCTCTTCGAAGTTGTTTTTTGGTTGTTTCTTGACTTGCCGGTCGAGTATGGCCCAGAGGTTTTCGATGGGGTTCATGTCAGGAGATTGGCTCGGCCAGGGCAACTTCTGGATACCATATTTCTTCCTGCCACTTTTGGGTGTTTCTAGCAGTGTGACACGGTGCTCCATCTTCCTGGAACAACGTTGTGTTCTTGTCCACGAAACCCGAGGAATAAAGTGGCAAGAGTCCTTCCTCCCTAACCACCGGGCCATGCCAGGCCCGTGGATAAGTAATAATACACAGGTGCACACCCTCAGGGTCCACTTAGTATGTGTGCAAAATTTCAGGTTTCTAGTTTCTTTACTCTTAGAGTTATAGCAGTCACACACAGATATACATACACGCCCTTTTA
>NW_013667303.1:148975-173797 GCF_000517525.1 Limulus polyphemus | reverse complement strand
ACTGTAATTTCATTTTTTTTTTTAAAAAAAGATGACTTCGTCAACAAATACCACAAGTTTTTATCTGGTCACGAAAAACAATAAAAAATTACTTTACCACTGAGAACATATTCCGAAAATCTCAGATTTTGTTAAACATAGTGCTGATCTCATTAAACGGGACATATAAATATTTAATTCGTGGTAAAGCTATTAATTGATCTTGAACGAAGTTTGTTTGAGAAATGCGCTCGGTTGAAGAGATTGGTCACAGTTTTCTGAAGAGTGTCCTGCTGACATGTTTTAGTGGGTGAAGAAACATAAAACGGATGCTGTCTTTCCTAATTGTATCTCATTATTCCTGTCTGCAATGCAGTAGATAAACAACCACTCTCAAGAAAGAAGTGAGTCAAAAATTAATTGCGGTCATCTGTGAAGCAAAAAAGAAAAAAAAAAGGCTTAATGTACTTTAAGTTTCGGTCATCAAACCAAACCTTACTTCTACTGTTCGGAGCAATAGCGACAAACTGATCAAGAAATTGGTCCGACAAAAGTCGCACAAACTTTTGATATTGGTAACTTTCAAAAACACAGATCAGTTTCTTTCTAATATTTTTTTTTTTTATAAAATACAAAATTATACTGGGGGAGATCCCCTATTGGTTTGCTGACTCTCTTATGATAATATTGAAATAAACTCTTAACATAAGGCCAACAATAAAGTTAGAAAAAGCTTAACGTACTTTTAAGTTTCGGTCATCACACCAGGCCTTGCTTCTACTGTTCGGAGCATTGGCGACAAACCGATCAAGAAATTGGTCCGATAAAAGTCCCACAAACTTTTGATATTGGTAACTTTCAAAAACACAGATCAGTTTCTTTTAATATTTGTTTTATAAGATACAAAATTATACTGGGGGGGGGGGGGCAGACCCCCCTACTGGTTTGCTGATTCTCTTATGATAATATTGAAATATTGTTTGTAATTAAGCACAAAGCTACACAATGGGTTATCTGTGCTCTGCCCACCACGGGTATCGAAACCCGGATTCTAGCGCAGACATACCGCTGAGCCACTGGGGGGCAATATTGAAATAAACTCTTAAACTAAGGCTAACAATAAGGTTATATAAATTCGTCAATGTCCATAGAACATTTAAAAACAAACGCTTAGGAAGTAACTTCAGCTTCGAACATTTTGAATTATTATTTTTATACGATGATTTTTCAACATAAAATACGAAAACGAAGTATCAGCAAATATCGAATTATTTTTAAACAGAGTTGTTTCCACCGGATCTCGTTTTAATTGAGAAATTATCATATTTAGAAGCAGCGCATACGGCCCGGCATGACCAGATGGTTAGGGCGCTCGACTCTGCGGGTTCGAATCCCCGTTACACCAAACATGTTCGCCCTTTCAGCTGTGGGGGCGTTATAAAGTGACGGTCAATCCCATTATTTGTTGGTAAAAGAGTAGCCCAAGAGTTGCAGTGGGTGGTGACGACTAGATGCCTTCCCTCTAGTCTTACACTGCTAAATTATGGGACGGCTAGCGCAAATAGCCCTCGTGTAGCTTTGCGCGAAATCTATAACAAACAAACAGCGCATACGCACACGACTATAGTGTACGTAATCGAACTGCACTTTCTCCGCGTGAGATTTGAATTCAATAATGTGCTTGGATGTTTAAGTAGTCACAACGTAGAGAATAGGTTGACAAGTTCTGCAACTTTATGGAAAGCACGTGTATCCATATACACGTGTGTGGACTCCTGGCGGTAAGCAAGTTTCTTTTTGGAGTTTCACGCAAAGTTATTCTAGGGCACTAGAGGGAAGACACCACACACCGCCAACTCCTGGGCTACTCTTTTACCGTACCGTCACGTTACAATGACCCCACGACTGAAAAGGCGAGCATGTTCGGTGACAGGATTCGAAATCGCGACCTGCAGACTGCGAGTCGAGCGCCCTTTAACCGCCAGGCCTACGGTAAGTTTAAGGAATTATATCGTTAAAATTCGGGATTCAATTCCTGTGGTGGGCACAGCGTAAATAAGCCCATTGATTCAATGGTATAAAAATGTGAGGGCAAAACGAAACTTTGATGCTTTTTAAAAGAAAAAATGACTTTTTTAATCCTCACCCTGTACAAGTAAATATAGTTTTTAGGACAACAAAACGTTAACTTTATTTTATTTTTATTATTGCTAAATAAGCAAACACAACACAGCACTCTAGCGACCTCTATACAAGGTGGAGCAAAAGTTATTATACAATTGTTACAACTATAGGGCTGATATGATACAGTTAGTACTAAAGAAATGTTACAAAGACATTTAGAAATGAAACAATTGTATCGCGTGTCCCCTCCTTTATTGGCGTCTTCTTTTTATGAGGACTTTAGTAAATGAGGCTCGTAAAGTAATGATAAAGAAACTGTCATTAACCAGTGAAGAAAAAATCTAGAGTGATAAGAACATAACATACGGCGAAGATATTTGAAATTACATAAGGGGTGGTTTAAAATAACACTGTAAATAAACCTTTTTTTTTTCAAGAGTAGCCGAAGAATTTCAATAGGTACTTTTGACAAGCCGCTTTCCCTCTAGTCTATTAATTCAAAATTAAATTAGGGACGACTTTGAGAGATAACTCTTTTCGTGGCTTTGCACGAAAATTCTGAAACAAACAAGCCCTCTTTTTCCGCTATTCTAATTTTCAATTACATTTAAATGAGCGAAATGGCGTTTCGAACCAGAAAACTTTTTGTAACGCTCGACATGCAATGGCAAACAACCTGTTGACGAAAAGGAAAATTGGAACACCAAGATGAAGAACACAGATATATCAATAGTTAAGGAAAATTGGAACACCAACACCAAGATGAAGAACACAGATATAACAATAGATAAGGGAAATTGGAACACCAACACCAAGATGAAGCACACAGATATAACAATAGATAAGGAAAATTGGAACACCAACACCAAGATGAAGAACACAGATATATAACAATAGATAAGGAAAATTGGAACACCAACACCAAGATGAAGAACACAGATATATAACAATAGATAAGGAAAATTGGAACATCAATACCAAGATGAAGAACACAGATATAACAATAGATAAGGAAAATTGGAACACCAACACCAAGATGAAGAACACAGATATAACAATAGATAAGGAAAATTGGAACACCAACACCAAGATGAAGAACACAGATATAACAATAGATAAGGAAAACTGGAACACCAACACCAAGATGAAGCACACAGATATACTCAATAACAATGGTTAAGGTAAATTGGAACACCAACACCAAGATGAAGAACACAGATATATAACAATAGATAAGGAAAACTGGAACACCAACACCAAGATGAAGCACACAGATATACTCAATAACAATAATTAAGGTAAGTTGGAACACCAACAACAAGATGAAGAACACAGATATATAACAATAGATAAGGAAAACTGGAACACCAACACCAAGATGAAGAACACAGATATATAACAATAGATAAGGAAAATTGGAACACCAACACCAAGATGAAGAACACAGATATATAACAATAGATAAGGAAAATTGGAACACCAACACCAAGATCAATAATACAAACATACTCAATAAAATTAACAATTAAGAAAAACCGAACAAGAATAATGATCCAGAGTGATGAAAAAGACAACAGTGATGAGTTGGTTTATCAATATCCAGACAACAATAACACTTAAACAACATCTTGCGTGATATCATGACATGATATCATCCACATGCTTCTATCACTACATTGGGTTTTTATTACGCATAACACTTGTACTTAAAAGATAAATCTTTCTAAATGACTCGTACACGTTCTTTCTGAGCAAAATGAAACTTCCTCCTGTATATTCCACAGACAAGAGCGATAAAATGGTGGCAGTTCCAGCTTGTGCTGAATTACGTCATTCGTCAATGTCCAACCACACGCCGCATGCAGGAGTGGCGATTTTCCTCATCGTCTATCACTCCATTACAAGTCCGCCACCTAGCACTGATCCTATCACCTGGTTACGAGTTCCAGCAAAAGGACACCGCGTTTTTGGGCCAAGATTAACTCCTCCCCCTCTCCCCGTGGAGTGGGCGGGGAAACTATGTAGTTAACACACCTGCCACTAGAGGAAAACGATGATCCTCCCATAGTTTTGTTATTATTTATATTTCTTCAGTTCACAGCCGTGGGATAACTCGGTGAAGTTCCCCCCTTTTTCACGAATCCCGCCTTAACACACTAGTGGCTTTTGTTTTATTTATCAGAGAGAACATTAATCAAAGTTGCTGTGTGAGGGCTGCACCCAAGACCAGATCAGCAAAGTACTTTTGTACAAAAAAAAACTCAATTAATTCATCCTTCAGAGAACTTGGTTAAGAACTATTCGTTACTGGCTGAACGTAAACGAGTCATTTTATTTTATTCCGCTGTCTCAGCTTTCGTGTTTAAGGTGATGCACTTTCCTTTCGAAAAGATATCTCAGCTGAACTATGTGATACGTCAAGGATGAATACCCACCCATATCATCAAAATCTCGGAGTTTTCCCTTAAAAACAAAACAAGACAATCGCCATTGTTATGGTGATGTGTACAAAGAATAGGTCGCATGCCTCAGGCAACGATCGCGTCATTAAACGTTTAAACCATTAAGATACTATATAAATTCCCAATTTCTTTAATGTAAAAAAAAACAAACAGATGGCGCTCTAGCTAAACGAGAGCACGCTTAATTTGCTCGTGCGACCTGCCGCTTTACGTAAGGTTTCTATCACTGATAAGCAATCTGCTTGATACATTGATCGTGCTCTTCTCTATAGCAGTTCAATGCTGTTTGAACAATCATCCGGTCTTGACTGGTTGGTCTGTTATCGAGATCGATCGTTATTGAACTCTATTCACGGCTCCTGACCACCAGGGGAGGACCGAAATAGGCGATCTCATCAACAAAGAATGGGGGTTTAGTTTACTTTAATACCAATAAGTTCCTGAGGGGAAAGAAATATCTTCTTTCTTTTTTTTTTTCCTTCGTTTATTTTCACGCGCTTCGGAGACAAATCTGTACTAGAATCACAGATATCTTGCGTCCCTATCGTTACATGTCCTTTCGAGTAGATTCAATACTACAAAAAAAAAACATTTTTTGTAGCGATAAAAAAGTAAATTAGGCACAAAACAATTATCATAATCTCTAATGATGTAAATCCTGGTTAAGAAGTTAGCACACAGGATCATCTACTAAAGTTGTCACGTTTTCAAACGAGACTTCAATGATATCACATATTTTGTAATGATTTAGAAGCCTTGATAAATATTTGGTTGGGAAGCTAATTTATTTTCCACGAAACATAAACTACACAAATGTTTTATATTTTCGCCGCCATTTTTATTCCGAAACTCAAGAATTGTTTGACAGGTGTCTCTCTCTCTCTCTCACACACAGTTTGAACAGACGACATTGTTCAGTGAAAACAAGGCTTAATGAATTTCTAGAAACGAAAGTTGTAACGAAAAAACTTTAAGAAAAAAATAAATAAATAAAAAATAACTGTCATTAAAAGAGAGAAAAAAAATCACGCGATATTTCGCTTAAAACTTCACTAGATTTAAATTAATGGTTCATATTTTATTACTTTCTCACTCGTTTGGAAAATTAATTTATTTTTCGTACGGATAGCAACACCTTACAACTCGTCAATAAATTCCTTCCAAGCTTTGAGAGTTACGGACATTGACAATTCAAATATTCACTTGACACAGCTCGAGCAGATACAAAGATACAACTATAACAACTTGAGAGTGAAAGCAAAAAAAAAAAAGAGTAAAATATGCAATAAATATGACATCCAACAGATGGCAGCACCGCCAAACACGTTCAAAAAGGCAGCTGTGACATACGTAGTTGTATTATCAGCTCCATCTTGTTATGGAGATAGCACGTGATCTTACATTATTTAGATACGTGATTCGTGGGCACCTTACAAATTAATAACAAATTTTTATTATTCCACTGTCTAGAAAGGTTTTATCTTGTCAGATTTCTTCGTACACCCATCTCAATTTATCTGGAACCCATGCAAGGCCTTGAGTCACTACCCTCTTATTTTTTTTTAAATGAAAACGTCTGGAATGAGCAAACTATAATAACGAAACAAAAAATTATAGAAGTTAAGCCTCGTTCTTCAATAGTGAGTAGTTTAAAACTCAGAGTTTGTTATATTCAGATTCTTCTGATCAACGGTTGCAATCTTAACGAGCATTTGGAATAACACTATTAAAAGAATAATCCACGTGTGAGCTTTGAAGCCAGATTGTAAAATCTATAAAATAACATCGTTCACTTTAGAAATCAAGTCGACACAAGTGTATTTTCAAATTAAAAAATGCATTTATTGTATGTTTCTTCAGGATAACTACCTTTATACATTAACTGTACATCAGTAACGGTGTTGGTTGAGAATGTTAAAAGGATGACCCCGGTTGCTGGATTGGTGAAATAAGAAATGATGTCAGAGAACGAAGTCCAACAACCTAAAAAATAAAATATATAAAAAACTGGGTTAACAAAAAAAAATTAAATAAAAAAATAAGTTATTAACAACTCCTGGTCAAAGTAAACTAACTAAATAAACCAGATATATATAAATCCGACAAGATATACGTAATATACAAGAAAAAATTATTAGAACACCACTAGCTTACCTCGTTATTAACGATGTTTTCGGCCGTAATCCTAATAACATTTCATTACGTTCGGCCATTTTATGAGATTCAAGCTAGCCCTAAATCCACGCGCCACGTATATGTATAAACTAATGTTATAAACGACATAAATTCTTCTTCTTAATATAAAAATTAACACACAATAATGATAATAGTGAAAATGTCATAAAGAATATGGAATACGAGTTGGTAATGATTATTTCACCATAATTTAATTAAAAGCTATGGACATAAAATGAAGAAACTTGAAAGTGAAAAGGAAAAGAAATTATTCAGATTTAAGACAATAATGAAGCAAGCGCTGTTCTTTTTATCCTTGAATTATTCAATAATCTCAAGCGCTGTTCCTTTTTCTTTCTCACTCCTCCTTGAATTATTCAATAATCTCAGGGGCTGTACCTTTTTTCCCTTCCCACCCCTCCTTGAATCATTCAACAATATCAAGCGCTGTTCCTTTTTTCTTTCTCACCCCTCCTTGAATTATTCAGTAATCCAAAATTATAACAGCTCTTTAGTTTCCACTTTCTTCTTATTCTACAATTTGTTTCTACTCGTATTTGATCATCAAACAAGTGTGTAGGGCATAATATAGATCCTATGGACTATTATAACTTTTCTTTGTATGCGTGCATTTTGACGAGGGGTGTTGTATGGAACCTGTGAGCTCCTGGATTCTGCTATGTTCAAGTTGTAGGGGTGGGGAGGCACCGGCGACTGGGGCACTTTATCTGCTAAGCTAACAGTGATCACTGAATTCAAAACTTAAACAAGTCTCTCTTCTCCATTCAAAGGGCACATCGATACCGCGTCATAATTAGAAGAGGCTCGTGCCCCACGGTTCTGTCTATGTTTTACGTTGATTTGGGTCGAACATTTGTTACATGAAACCAACATTTAAAAGTACGTCACGGATTTTCTTTAAGAGTTTCAGACGTAAACAAACTGTAAAAACAAAGTCGTTGTAAGGCAAATCAAGCTGTAAACAAACCGGCAGCTGTAAATTATCAAGTAACACAGATCTACATAAACCAAAAAAACACGTTATTCATTTTTCATTTGTTTCCAACCTGGTTTATGAAATTAAGTACGTATATCTACATTCACGTGAAGGTTAAAATATTCTTCTAATCTAGGGCCAACGTGAATCACGTTAGAACATTTAGAGGTAGAGGGGGGGTAAAACTAAAATTATATATTTATCAACGTGTTTTTTGTTGTTTTTTTCGGTTATCGTCAGCGCGCGTGAGAGGTGATCCGAGTAACAGATTTAATTGTTCAATATTCGTCCTATAAACAACTTACACTTTTGTCTTGACGTCACACTTTCAGCCAACTAACTCCGCCATCAGTGAGGATTTCTTTACTCCTTTCGAAAGAGGACCTGAAGAGGAACAAGCAGAAAAATGACCTTTAAATAAATCGATTTTAATCCTTAAAGGAATTAAGATTAGAGGGGAAGCTCTCCAGTCCAATTCAAGAGATGGTGGCGTATTAATGGATTAAAACAAAACCAATACCATTAGGGAAAGAATGAAAAAAAAAAGGTTTCGGTAGAATCGACCAATCACACATCCTTCCTTAGAGTAGTAAGTAACATAAACTTATTGTTGACTGGGAACTTTCAATAGTAACAGAATCCCAGTCGAGAAATTGTTTTCTAATAAATAGATTGAAAAAAAGGGGGCGCGACTAAGTTTTGCGACGGAAAAAAAAAATTATTAATAATAATATTAATAAAAGTGTCCTAAGCCTTGTATAAAAATATATCACAGTCAGTAACTTTAAACGTACGTACTACATACGCGTGCACGGTCGATTGACTCGAAATACAATTACTTTCTGATTCTCGAATGTCACGTGCCAGCCAGCTCTACATGACACGCTAAACTGTACATTTGACATCCGGAACCCGATTTCTGAGTTTGTGGTGCTTTCTCCTTCGGTGGTCGTTTCAATCTTTCTATCATTCTCGAGCCACGTGCAACACGAGTAGTTTTGTTGTTGTTGTCGTCGCTGAAAAGAAAAAAAACTTTCCGTGCATAACGCGGCGGCGTGGCAACAACGCTGGAGACACCCTCCTTCTTTGGTGGTTGGAAGAACGCGCGTGGAAATGACAATCGCGACAGTTCGTGCTCTCTACGGAGGTCAAACAATGCAATCTGGTTTTTCATTTTATCATCATTCAGCTGGATAATATGAAACAAACGGGAGGAAGTCTTAATAGAGAAGAAAGGGGGGGGGGTAGATTAATCAGTGAGGATGAGAACAACACATAACCGAGGAGAGGTTCCGCGCAAATCGTCATCATCCAAAAGCACGTGATGCACATCCTCAAATACATACGCTCCTACAAAGTAGTCTTAACTGATATTTCTACATCAAGAGACTCTCTCTAACGTGGAATTACTATTCAAGCTGTCAAGCATACCGTTAAAAACCTTCCTCGTTGTTTTAACGAAACATTCTGAAACCGAAATTATTGTTATCTCTTTATATTTAACGATGGGCAACATTAGTAACTACAGCTCTACTTCCACCAGTACACGATGGGCAACATTAGTAACTACAGCTCTACTTCCACCAGTATACGATGGGCAACATTAGTAACTAACTAAACCACAACTCTTGTTGTTGACACGACGAAAAACCGTTCCAGATCTAGCAACCAGATTTACTGTCCATACGACTCTGAATGTTACCATGAATTAACACTTATAATTCTCTCTCTGTCTCAACCGTTGAGGTTCTTATGATATTTTCCCATCACGAAGCCTATTTAATTCGTGAAGAATACTCGGGTCAAGTATGAATTGTTCCTCTATAAGCAAAGCGGCCACTATATCAAAACAAACACAGAAAAGTCGCGGGGGATGTAGCAACACGTAACCAAGTGTTGCCTTCTGTGCGTTAGAAACTTTCGATAGCAACGATGTCTGTTTTTATCAGTTCATTGTTTTTTAAAATTAACCTTATTACATGTTAGTTCTAGTTACTGGTCAATGACACCCCCGTGAATGAAAAAAAACAAACCGTAATCTGTTTAGGGTTACGTTACACACTCCGAGACACTAACTAATTCGGTCTACATACGCTTTCTCTCACCCATTTCAGACGTTGTTTTTGCTAATCATTGTTTGTTTGTTTTTAGAACAAAGCCACAATGGGCTATCTGCTGTGTCCGTTGTTAAGAATCGAACCCCGAATTTTAGCATTGCAAGTCAGTGAACTTAGCGCTGTCCCACCAGGGGGCGTTGCTAATCCGTTACCGTATGTTATAACCTCATGTTTAATACTATAAGTAACTGAGATTGTTTGTTTGTTTGTTTCGAATTTCGCGCAAAGCTACACGGGTGGCTATCTGCGCTAGCCGTCCCAAATTTAGCAGTGTAAGACTAGAGGGAAGGCAGCTAGTCATCACCACCCACCGCCAACTCTTGGGCTGCTCTTTTATCAACGAATAGTGGGTTGGACCGTCACATTATAACGCCCCCACGGCTGAAAGGGGTCAGCATGTTTGGTGGGACGGGGATTCGAACCCGCGACCCGCAGTAACTGAAACTGTCAACCTTCTGTCCAAAAATTCGAACAATTAGATTTATAACAAAATATATAATGAAAATTGTCGGTCTTCTGTCGCTCAGTTAAATACTTCATATAATCGGACGTAAATTGGTCCTCGATTTTGGAGCTTACGAGCCTCCGGGTTCGAATCCGCGTGATAACACAAAATACTCCTCACACTTTAAGCTGTTGGTGCTTCATAAGAGTGACAGTCGATCAATAAACATGGTAGGGCTGCTGATTAGTCAGTAATTAAAAATTAGGGACAGTCTTTTTTTTTTTAGCAGGAACCCTTCACAAAAGTCAAATTCTTATAACTCATAGAAGCAAATTTATTTGATTTTTTTACTTTTTTTCTTATGTCGCTACCACATTATCTGAGTTCCGGCGAAAATATTTTGGAGAAGAAAAATAGAATAATCTAATTAAAAACATAACTTTTTCATATGGGTTTTTGTTTTTTCTATAGCCAGAAAAAACGAAATATATATATAATCAAAAATAACGTAGTTGTCATGCTTGAAACTGTCACTAGATGGGGTTGAAAGGTAAAATAATAAAGTTTCTTGATCGACCTTAAAAATGCCCTTCTTTACTTTTGTTCTGTTGACATCTAATGTGAATACTTGCAATTTCTATTACCCGAATAAACACAATTATCAGCAAGATAAAAAAAAATCATATTTTTCTGTTCAAAGTTATGATATTATATACATGTTCTTTCGACGTTACATATTCAAAATACATTTTTGACAGCTAGCGCCATCTGTCCTATAAAAATTATATTAACAATATTAGGTTGAAACAGCTTTCAAGATTTAGAGCTCCTTAAAGAAAAAATGGCACAAAAATAATATCAAAAAGTTCTAGAACTTTAAACAATGTGAATTTTTTAAAGTTTACATTAACTTATAAACAGTCTAAATAAAACCTTTATAATTAAGTTTGAAATTACACAATGTGTTACTAATAAAATTTACCATCATGAAAATGTTCCGCTGTTCTTTTACGCAATGTTTCCACTTCAGTGTCGTCAGTATCTGCCCATTCTAACACCAGACGGCGACCATAAAGATGAGTGCTATGACAAAGTGCCTTAAACGCCCTCTGGAATATATACATAAAAAAAAAAATCATAATAAATAAATAAATAAAACCATTTTATCAAATCTTACATTTTGTTTCGTCGTCCGAAGTTTACAAATTCAAGACTTGCTCGTGACCTGTTGTGACCTTGAGCAAGACTTTTTTACTTTAATTGTTTTAGTATAATGGATACTAATGGTGGTGGTGGGGGTGGGGGTTAATTTCTGATGGACTGGCATTACCATCAAAGCGGGAATGTGTTACCATTGTCATCCGCTTATGCCACTACAACCAGAGATCGGCATTGGTTCCTACGTGCCATTCCGGATGGGTTTAATCTCACAAACTCAAGACAATTATTAAGTAGAATCACCATCTATAGTATTATAAAGTGCCATCTGGTAGTTTACACCAGCTATATTATTATAAAAGTTAGTTTCTCAGCATACTTTGTTTTTATTTTGATTCATTGCACCTTCTATTGATCAATGCAAGGTTCTAACAGGGGCGGATTTAACGGTCAGTTAAAGCTGCCTGGGCTCCTCTTTAGGCTGGACCCCTTTATATATATATATATAATGTTGTTGTTTTTTCAGAAATACATTACTTTAACTAGTTTATTTCATTTTATTTATTAAGTCTATCAATTTATTCAGCTATCTGTTGAAATTATTTGACTTGCTTGATCTATAATATTGGTATGAATAGAGCCCACCAGGGCCCCATGTTTTTTTTTTAGCTGACTAGGCATTCAGGCTTTAATATTCCCCCTTTGGTCCTAGGTAGTACTAAATTAGAAACAAAATATAATTGTATAAAATTCTGTATATGTAAAACTGTTTGCTTAATTAAAATAAACTTATAATGCTCTTAATTAATTTAAATCATAAAAGTTAACTTTTTTTTAAATCTTACCTGAAATTTAAAGCATTCTTCACTTGTACGTTTCTATCAACTGGCACGAAGATTTAATAAATATAGGCCAGGTGTTCCCCAGTGTATATCATGTCAGGTTGTGGACTGAAGAGTTCAAAGCACGATTTGTTTGTTTGTTAAATTTTACACAAAGCTGCTCGAGAGACATCCGTCCCTAATTTTAAGTGATACAGACTAGAGGGAAGGAAACTAGTTAACATCGAGCACCGACAGCTTTTGGACTGCTCTTGTTAGACCGAGATATGGGACTTAATTGCCGTCTCATATTGCACCCCTGGCTCCAAAATGCAGTGTGTGTGTGTGTGGTTTTGTAGTAAAGGTTTTACAGATTTTAGAATATCTTTTAAATAAATTTATTGCCTCGAAATTGAAATATCATTTGCCAATTTCAACCACTTTTACTCTAAGTAAAGTAAACTGAAAACTTGCAGAGTAAAAATTATTCTTTCTTTAATAAAAGTAATAAATTAAAAGTTCATGTAGGCACATTTTCCTTAAAAAAAATAAAATAATAAGAGAAGCCTTTCAAATTAGATTACACTACAGTTGAATATTTTAAAACTAAAAAAAAATTGTGGAGGTTCTTTGGGAGTGGCATCTGAAAATAGAGGATGCAGTAAATTGGCCTCAAGTTTTCTCACCTTTGCGTCGTTCTTTGTCAGGAAATCTACGAAGCCGAAACCTCTGTGTGTTCCTGTTCCTGAAAATTTTTTTGGTAATCGAACAGCTTTCAGTTCTCCAAACACGCTAAAAATAATATAAACAAATAACTGGTTTTAAATTTCTCAAGGATAATAAATACATACGATAGTAATATTACTGATTTTTTTTTCCAATTTCCGAAGAACACTAAAATAATGCAAGACATATAAATAGTTTTCATTTTCTGAGGACACTGTAAGATTCCTGCTGGTTGAAAAGTCTAAATCACTGTCTCTTTTTTTTTTTCTCTCATTAGACATAATACACAATAAAGAGGAAACTCGTTACCTTAACCTCTAAAATAAGTTTCATAACACAGACCAGTGTCGTGAATTAAAGAGTTTTGCTGACCCACCCTGGATTTAACCCGAAACGAAACAAAGAATACTACCCCTTCAACTCGCCGATATGTGAAAAAAATAGTGTATCCCGATACCATAAATGTGAGTAAGTTTCTCTAGGACTAAAAGCAAATGAGGAAATTTTTGAATCAATGGAACAAAAACTTTCTTTATTCTATTTAAAATTTCCTTGTGAACATATTTTTATCTACTTGTAAAAAGTTCTTCGTGATGTCAAGAAGGAATGTTTGGCCTGAAGGACCAAAATTTCCTCATGAAGACGAAGAACCGAGGTAGTTTGTTTCTTCAGAAAAGGTTCAATGATGTAATTATAAAATGTCTTGTTTTTCACCTTTTGCACTGCAGGTTTAAATTTGCTTAATTTACTTTCTGTTTTGTTCAAGTTATTTCCCCATTTGTCAGTTAAGATGTTGTCTTGTTTTGATGCGGTCTTCCAGTGTTGTTCACTAACACTTACAAACAAGTTGAAAACAAGGGCACGAGAAGATGTCACTCAAGAAAAATTTAGAAAGGAGAAAATCTGTCACTTTTTTTCACCCCTGCCATCAACCAGCTAAAGAAATGAGATGATAAAACAAGATAGTTACCCGCTTTTATTAATATACAAATAATTTCTAATTTTTTAAGTAAAATAGAAGATCCCTATTATCACGCAAAAAGACAAATTCTTCAACCAATGACAGCTAGTTTCTAGACATTTAACTTCTCACCAGTTTATCAAAGATTGTAGATAAGGAACGTCTGCAGCTGCTGTTTATGTTTAAACAGCACAGTATTTTAATAGAATACATCATATGTTTAGAAATATCAACAATAAAAGAATTAACAGATCATAAGATAAAAAAAAGATACACATGCCTGAAAAGTTCCTGAACTTCCTTTTAAAAAAAAAGATACACATGCCTGAAAAGTTCCTGAACTTCCTTTAAAAAAAGATACATGAATGAAAAGTTCCTGATCTTCCTTTAAAAAAAGATACACATGCCTGAAAAGTTCCTGAACTTCCTTCTTAGTTGCTTGAAAAGGTATGTTACGTATTAAGATCTTGGTGCTTTTCTGCTTGGAGACTTTGACTTTTTTTCTTGATGTAGTTGGTGTTGGTCTGTGCAAAGAATAAAAGATGAATTCACCTGATAAGATCATTGCAATATAAACCATTAAAATACGTTATTTGGATTAATGAGAAGATGTGTGATAAATTCAATAGGCAAGGAAGTCAGATACTAATATACAAGTTATTTATTTTAAAATCTATTGATGAAAAGAACTGGAAAAGTTTACAACAGCAGGACGAATATCAAGTTAAAACCATTAGGCCTAGATGGACACGTTACTAAAGCAATACACACAAGAATCAGAGAGAAAGCTTAATTAATAACGATGTAGTCTATTAAACTATTTTATATTCTTTTCATCAACAAATTCACATTTTTAATATTCTTTTGTTGTTTTACATAAATTTTTAACGATTTCTTTTCCAATCTTAAATTGGTGAACAATTACTGGTTCGATTTCATAGTTATCTTTCTTTTACTATAGAGCATTCAAAAATCTTGCCGATATGATGTTTTTTAAGGCTGGAAGTTTAGCCTTAAAATAGTTTTTAATCAATGTTGTTGCACTAGTAAAAAACCTCAAGTTTTCTAAGTGATGATCGTACCCAGACCCAAAATAAAATGTATAATTAACAACTATGCTCTCAGTATCTTTTCATGTTCCTCTATCAAAAGTAAAACTCAAGACTCGTAGAAAATTGCTGCGTGATAATTCCCCTCTGTCTCACCTTAAAAGTGACTTTAAATGTTAAAAAAAAAAAAATCCTAATTTAATGAAAACTTTTGTTTCAAACTTCACAATGTTTTGCTGTTGACTTTTATTGAAAAAAAACCTTTTATAGAACAATTAATATCCAGAGTTTAGAAATTCAAATCTATAGATATGGCTTCATGTCATTAACGAATGTGCGTATGCGTACATTATAGACAGATAGATCGATTAAAAACAAACTTTTGCATGTCCCTTAGATTAATGATGATCGCTTTCTACGGGTATTTTAAGAATATCCTCGTACCACAGCAACGTGGAAAAACTCTAACACAAACCAGCTTACTTACTGCGTGGCTCGATGTGAAAGCTTCAGCTCGAGAGCATGGCCGTCTAACAAAGAATGTTGTAGTTCCTTCATGGCTTCTTTTGCAGAATCTTTATGTTTAAACTGAACAAAACCATATCCCATGGAAAGCATATCACCTGCAAAGAAAAACACAAACAAGTCCTACAAAACAAATATGTACATACTTCTTTCTTGTTTCTCACAGTAGGGGAGTGTGTGGATCAGATACACAGTACCGATGCGTGTGGATCAGATACACAGTACCAATGTGTGTGGATCATATACACAGTACCGATATGTGTGGATCAGATACACAGTACCGATGCGTGTGGTTCAGATACACAGTATCGATCGTGTGGATCAGATACACAGTACCGATGTGTGGATCAGATACACAGTACCGATGTGTGTGGATCAGATACACAGTACCGATGCGTGTGGATCAGATACACAGTACCGATGTGTGTGGATCATATACACATTTTTTTTTATGAGATTCATGTCTGTCTGTCTGATACCTTAAAGTTGTATTTCGTTCCTTTTTCGACAGACTTATTTTGCATTGTTTCAAGTTCCACATAAAATGTCTGGATGAAAAAATCTCTAGTTGATAAATTTTATTTACATATAGAATGAAAATGTTACAGATTTGTAACACATATACCATACATAAAATTATATCTAACAGCTTAAAAACACCTAACAAAATCAATGATTCCAAAATGCCATGAATGTCTACAAATAATCACAAACCCGACTATATTTTTGGGTCCACACATACAGAATTGAAATACACCCTGAAGTAAAAAAAGGAAACAGTTTTACCAATTTCAATAACTACCCCCGTGTTTAGTATAGTTTTCTATACACGTACAACTTTAGTTTTTTCAACTGCTCTTCTCATCCTAAAAAATGAAACCGTTTGTTTAAGTGAAAGTTGACTCACATTTCATCACGCACCGAACTATAAGAAGCATTTATCTAGTGAGAAAAATGGGAAGTATAAAGAACGGATGCAGAAAACCGTTTCAGCTTCTCGTGACTTAATAACCTTCTAAAAAAAAAAACTAGTGCCAATCCATAATCTTGCGATGTACAATAAAAACCAAAAGTATACTTCAAAACAAAAACGAAGAGGTATTTCAGGTCATGAAAGAAAGTTCTTAGCTGGAACTTCTTCTGATAGATTTTTCAGTTTTCGCTCATTGACACCACCTCGTTCGTTAAATGTATCCAGTTTCAAGTTTGGAATGGTACATGCACTCGAACAATTTAAAATTCTCTATTTATATTAAACAATTCATTTTTTTCCCCAACTCAAGAAACTCATACTTAACTTATACCTCTTAATATAACAAAAATGTATCTTACAAATTTTGTTTACATAATTACTGCACCCGTTTTAAAAAAAAACGGAAACTTCGTATCATCTACTGAATTTTTAGAGAAATGCAAGATATAATTATTCCAATTTTTAGTTCAAGAGACAATAATTAACAGGAAAATTAAACTAAATACAAAGGTAAATATTCCACAAAAAAATCGTTTGTTACCTGGATTTTTGACATTTTTTTTCCTCGCAATTGACACACTGTGAAGAGGCCCACATTTCTGAAAGTGCTACAACACAAAAAAAGAACACAGCATGTTACAGTTTGACTTAACAATGCAGCACGTTACCTTTTTTTATGTAACAACAAACATGTTGCTTTTCTACTTAACACAGCATTTACTTTCTATATAACGTCACTGTGAGCAGTCTACCTAATTGCTTTACACATTGATAGATTACATTTTAACCCAATACATATGTAACTTGAGGGTTTTTAAGATGAAAAAACAAATTTGAGATACATTCCAATACACAACTGCAAGACTCTGACTGTACTGAATGCTCTACTGCACCCAAATGAATTACAACATTATATCTAACAGAGAAATGGATCGGAATTCTATTTTCTAAAGATTTTGTTTGTTTGTTTGTAATTAAGCTCAAAGCTACACAATGATTCCAAAGGTGTCGAAACCTAGTTTCTAGCATTGTAAGTCCGAAGACATGCCACTGGGGGGCTTTCTAAAGATAAAAGTAGCTTTTGGATAACTAACAATAATTTTTCATTAGAATCTTAAAAAAAATACTGAATTTTCCCCTTTCAACCATTTTGTTTTAGACAAAATTTTGTTGATATCAGTAACAACTTTTTCTTTAAAACCAAGCCCAATTCTATTTGTTCTTTACTGACACACCTGTTTTCTGCACTGTGTTTGCATCTTTCCTTTCGACGGCCTTCATTGGCGTGGGGCTCTCAAACATTTCAAAGTTAACCCTTGCATTAGTGGCCCACGCTTACATATCTAGAAGAACAACTATGGTACAAGTTTTGGAAAACCCATCACATGGCAAACACTCCCAGCATTCTGGCAACCAGCAGTGAAAACATGTCTCCTGACAGAAACAGCAAAGTGGCCACCAGAGTGCACTCCTGGGTTTGACTTGTGTTCTGATTTGCTCATCTGCATAGATTGGTTTCCAAAAAATGTTCAAAGTCCATCACTGTAATTACGCAAGATACATGGGGTATGCAAATGGAGATTTCAAGCCTCGGCTCCTATCTTATTAACATTTATCACGCAAGCTAAACCTACTTATGGTACTCATATGTCCCACAACAACAACAAAGGAAAAGATGCATTTATAAGCAAATTTCACATGTTTAACACGAACTGAATCAAGGGACTGTTGCAATAACTACTGTACTTAAGAATGTTATTCTACATAAAATAAAATTCACGGAAATCGAGGAAAAAGCTCATGTCTAACATTGTTTCTTTTGCTGAAGAATAAGGTTATTCTTCCTTTCAATTAGCACTAATCTAACAAAACGTTTTTTAAACCCTCATGTTCGGTAATATCGTTTTAGTTTTCCACAAAGTATAAAGCTGTAATATACCAAATATTACCATACTTATAAAATTACCTCAGTCAGTGTTTTTTCTGTTGTATCAAAGTTCAGATTCTTCACAAAAAGAGTTGTATCTGGGTCTGGTTCTTCAACTTCGTCAGCCAGTTCTTCTGGATTCACATTTGACTCACTTTCATGGTTTCTCTTGTTTTCATCTTCAGGTTGTTCCTTTTAGAATTAATTTCCAGTGGTTTTTATGTAGTAATTTATATACGATAAACAAAATACTGTAGAGTGTCATACCTTTTGAACATAAACTGAGTTGTAAACTACCAAATAAAGACACAAAAATATAACTTTTATTTAAATGCAGCAACCAGAGAATCTGAACTACTAAAACCTGTTTATATGATGTTATTCAAATTTAAACCAGTAATTCCCTTTTTTTTTTAACTCCACAGACCAACAAAGTCTAGCTTAACTGCTCGGTGATAATCAGGAGTGTATAGACCCATAAGTAAAGTACATGATCAATAAATATAAAGCACACAATATGTACATGGTTATACACAGAATTTAAAAACAAGCCTCAAAGTATTTAGAAGTTTAGTAATATGGATATTTATTTAAAAAGATTTACACACACACACATTACAAGTTTTTGTAGTCCAACAAAAGCATGTTCAAGGACTGACACCAGTCTGCTGACCAGATGATAAAATCAAAATGCGAATCATAACATGATGAATTCTATCAGTATAGTAAGATCTTGAAATCATTGGTACGTGGTAAAAACTCTATAATTACAGAATTGAGGAAAACAATTTTTACATTTCACAAATATTTTATTTATTACTGTTTTGCCAGTGAAGGTAGAGATTGAAACAACTCGTAAACAGGTATGTGTGTTTGGCCAAAACAAACTACAAGTAACTTTGACACTTACCCTGAAGCAAGTGGGGAGGAGGAGTGTAATAAGTTAAATATTTATGAAATGTACAACTGTCTGTTTTCTTCAGTTCTATAATTCTAATGACATTTAATTCTAATTATTAATGTAAAACAAATAATTGTAAACTAAAACCAGAACATTAAACAATTAATTTCTTGTGTAAGTTCTTATCACCAGAAAACTACTGTTTAGTTATTAACCTCAGAAATGGAAAAACATTGTTAATTTTAAAGCAGTACTGTTATCCGAGTCAGTAAATGTTTAGAACTTTAAACCATAAACTCAAACAAAGTTTTTCCATTGTCCCTTTTTGTCCTTCCAGTCTTTACATTTTAACTACTTACACACTAATGTTAGGGGTAGATTTTTAAAAACAGACAAAAAGAATTAAATTACCTAACCAAAATTAACTGTTGTTCCTTTCTCCTCACTAGAATTTATTACTAAATTTTACAACCTTTCATAATTCATTCTACCTGCATTAATCTGAGATTTAAATTGTTTACATTAATGAAATGTTTGTATTTTTACCTCATTCAGTTCTTCTTCCTTCTTGACCTTTGCAGGCACAGAGAACGTGTTTACTGGTGCCCATTCCAAGTACAAAGGGACATGATGAAACTGTTAAGTAAACACCTACGTGTCTTAGTGACGTAAAACTTGCAAAGTGTTTTAAAACAAAATACTAATTTTAAGTAAATGATTCCTATCTACATATCATTACAAGCTAACCTTTATGGACATAAATCACTCTAACAACAATGGTACTCAACTAGCAAACAGTGTGTTCTATTCATTATAAGTATGAATGCATATTTATTTGTAATTTTGTATTTATGGCAACAACTACTATGGCTATCTGACACATGTACTATTACTAGATCTACTGACCTTACCTTCTCTCTCTTATATAAGTTATATTTATCATTATTCACCTGTACTATTACTAGGCCTACTGACCTTACTCTCTCTCTTATACAAGTTATATTTATCATTATTCACGTGTACTATTACTAGGCCTACTGACCTTACAATCTCTATGATATTTATGATTATTCACCTGTACTATTACTAGGCCTACTGACCTTACAATCTCTCTGATATTTATGATTATTCATCCGTACTATTACTATGCCTACTGACCTTACTCTCTCTTTTATACAAGTTATATTTATGATTATTCACCTGTACTATTACTAGGCCTACTGACCTTACAATCTCTCTGATATTTATGATTATTCATCCGTACTATTACTATGCCTACTGACCTTACTCTCTCTTTTATACAAGTTATATTTATGATTATTCACCTGTACTATTACTAGGCCTACCGATCTTACAATCTCTATGATATTTATGATTATTCACCTGTAATATTACTAGGCCTACTGACCTTACAATCTCTATGATATTCATGATCATTCACCTGTACTATTACTAGGCCTACTGACCTTACAATCTCTATGATATTCATGATTATTCACCTGTACTATTACTAGGCCTACTGACCTTACACTCTCTCTCTCTCACATTTATGCTAACATAATTAAGCCTTGCTTTATTCATTTAAATTAGGCCTAGGTCCAAATAATGTATCATATTAGACAATGTGCTTATTACAGTAATCTTACACCAGTGTAGCTGGAAAGCAGCTTATAATAGCTCAATTGGATATCAGATGATGAAGGTATCATACACCCATCTTTGGGAGAGGCTTATTTTAGCCTTCAAATTAACAACTTTTTAAATGCCATTAAATATCACTGGAGTTCATATGTTGTATTGTGCCGAGTAATTTTATATTTTTGCTTGATACAGTGTTCATTACAAACAACTGACCAAAACAGTGGAATAAAGTTACTCATTTTTTGCATAAAATACATAGGAAATTCCAGCAGTAATTAGTGGAATTAATTGGAATATTGGCAGTATTTACTTTTATTTTTTCCATGTGACTGATGTTATCAGGGATCTTTAGAGAAACAAAGTCATGGAATCACAAGCAATTTAAGTACATATATGGATTAGAAAATGTTTAAAAACTAATGGAGAAACATATATACTCCCACTGTGAGTGTAGTAACATGTTAAAGAACAATATAATATTACTATTAGGAGCATTCTTGAAAAGAAAAAAGCTCAAAAAGTTAAAAAGAAAAATGAAGTAACCATAGATTTTACTTTTGGGAACAATAACTCTTTGTAAAAACCAATAATCCCTTGTGGTTTCAGCTCCAAATACCGAACCACATATCAAGTGTAGGTTGAACACAATTATATCATTTTAGTACACAATTTCACTACCAGGGAAGACATTTTACAAAAACTCTTTGTAATATAAGATAAACAGAAGTTTGAAAGATAAAACTGGACATAACAACAACAAACAAATTCTACCTACACATTAAGTAGAGGGATATTAGGAGATCTAGCACTGACAAAAAGTAAATAGTTAGTTTTAAAACATATTATTGACATTTTAAAGGCTAATTATGTACTTTTTCAGTCACCTAAACAAACAGGGAACACACAAGGCTTTGTTTTAATTGTTTCTGTACGTTAAGATGGCCTAGAATAACCATACAGTTATTACTACTACTTCCTATTGAATATCATATGACAACATTCTATTACATTTAAGTCTTATCAAATAAAAAAGTTCTATGTATGCAAATTAAAATTTTAATATACCTTTGAATAAGCTAGCTTCTGGTAAGCAGCTCTTGCTTCAGCTGGTTCCTGAAATTCTACAATACAAGTTATACCTGTAGGTGGAAGAACTATTCGAGCCACTTCACCAAACTTTGAGAATAACTCTCTCATTTCTATTGGTTTGGTGTTGGCTGGCAGGTTTTTAACGAGGATTACGGTCTTACTTCTTTCTGCTGCAGGTTGGCTAAAGGCATCTAATTGGACATTATTCTGTAGAAGAAAGTCTCGAGTTTCGGAGACAATTTGGGTTTCTCCTAATGCCATTCGTACAGCCACGCTGTCAGATGTTTCCTACCAACAAATAAATTAAAAGGCAACTTTATAACATTACAGTGTTATTCTTCTAAAACTGTATGTGCCAAACAACAACAGATGATCTAACAAAATAGAATTTCATCATGATACAGAAGTTTTTCTAAACATAATACTTGAAAAAGAATGGGAAAACTTTTAACTTACAAATAACTACAAGAACATGTAATATCTTCTATTCAATCTAACAAATTATTTTATACAGCATTAGTAAATACAAGTATATGAAATTATAACTTAATCCTGTTCAGTATAGCTGCATGTGAATGAGAAAATCAAAAGTTATGATGTGATATGTGTCACATTTTTACATACGATTTATGCTATTAAAATCTACTTTTCATCAATCATTCCTTTAGGTTGGACGAGTCAGAAATCTGACATTAGATCTCTTTGTACTTGGATTAAAAAAACAAACAAATCACTATTGATCATGCTGACTTTAGTAGCTTTAAAATTGAATGAAACAAATCTTTCATCAGGTATAGTATATTAAGAAAAGCCCTTACTGTGTTCAGTAAATTCGATTTGCTCGTATTGTATTTTTCTGCAATAACGTCAGCTACGGCATTAGCACCGAGGAATAACGAATTCCAGTTATGGGAACTAATGGAGACACAAGACATTTCTCAAATGATGGTAGCAGTAAGATGTTAAGACCATGACTTTATTGCTATTTAACTGTAAGCAACCAAAAGAAATATGAAGTTTAAAATGAAATTGTTCAATCAACTTCCAAAAGAAAAAACAATTAACACTTAAAATGCCATGGAAACTGAACTGAGAAGAAAAAAAAAAGTGTGTTCTCAGTCAAAAATAATCCTAAAGAATCTTCTCAACAAAGTGCATAACTTTTTCGAACAGAAGCCAAAAGCAGAAATTGTATTTCTTTTATTTAACAGCGTACATTACTTGCCTTTAACATTAGAATTACATTAACGTAAACAACTGTTTTAATGGTACTCATCATCGTCATTTGACTGTCACCATAAAACAAACAGTATTCAAGTGTGAAAACAAGCAACATGGTAAACCATTTACACAAGAAGAGTTTTATAGTAAAAACCAGCATAAAGTTTGTCATAAGAAGACATTCAAATGAACTAAAGAACAAAAGTTTTCAGATTTACGGATAACGAACAAGTTTAATTTTTTCAGTAAGGAACAACCCCTACCTTCCACTAGTGGCCTTCAGTTGAACTTCTTTCTTCTTTTTATACGACACGTCATCTTACGTGAGCAAGAAAACAATAACAATTTCATAAAGCTTATAAAAAAATTCAACATATTTCTTCATTAGATAATATGATCGCTATTCCGTAGGTTACAAAGTTGAGATCAATCAACCAGCTAATTTAACCTTATATTTAATTACATAAATATTCTGATCCTAATTAAGTAGAAGTTACTGTAAAAAGTGTAACAGTGAAACATTTAAAAAATTATGTCAAACATCTTAATATACCTTTCAATTCTTCCAAATTCTTCTTGGATTTTCCTGGTAGCAGATGCATTAAACGACCCTAGAAAAAAAAAAAAAACCTAATCTACTATAAAAAATGCAAATAATAAACTCTCACTACAGATTTAAAAGGAAGACAAATCAAATACATTCTGTCTTATCCTAAATAAACAGTGTAATCTTAAAATTGTTTTAGGAAATTATATATATTTTTAACTTTATTACTACCTCTAATAGAAAATAGTTATTTGTAGTCTCTAGTGAAGTGTGTCTGTGATATATTTGCAAATCGAAAAGAGCTTTCTGGGCGCAATCTAGGTATGACGAGAAAAATCTTACAAAATAACACAACAATTTGTTAAGAACGAAAGTTAAGAACATCTTACATTTATTGTAAAAAATTAAATCGTACCCTGCCAATATTTTACCTGAAATATTTTTCCATCCAGCTCAGAAAAAGCTTTGACTGCGTGTTCAGGAAACATGAAGGTAACAAAAGCAAATCCTTTGCACTTTCTTGTAAAACGATCAATTGGTAGATGAACTTCGGTCAGTTTTCCTGTTGGAAATCATCATTTGTAAGCTTACAATATGCCAAAAAAAACATTAATAAATAGTATGTAAATAATAGGATATCAGTTTACCTATTGATAATTAACACAAAGCATGTCCACAGAGAATAGTCTTGAAAATAGATGTTAAAAAACCTACTTTTTATGAAGTGGAAATAGATGATTTAATTGGTTTATCTGCAATATGTGTTTTTATTATAAACCACGTTCTTTTTTTACTGAAAGGAAATGAAAATATAATCTCTGAATCCAAAACACACAGAACTTAACACTAAATTACTTAGTTATATACACCTGGAAAAAAGTTAAGCACCCCCAAATATTTTTCAGGATTGCTTATTGAAAATAAGGTTTAATTTTCATGATGTTGAGCAATGTTCATAATTTCAAACATAATTAAAAGGATGTG
>NW_013667303.1:139309-148032 GCF_000517525.1 Limulus polyphemus | reverse complement strand
CTTTTTTCTAGGTGTATATAATAATATCTTATTCTTTCATTTCCATTCTGAAGTATGTAAGACAAAACCAGATAAATAAGAGAAGTTAAACTATGCCTGCCATCTGTGAGAGATTTAAGTTTTTATAATTTCAAAAATAAAATAAAATTAAAAATAAATTAAAAAATAGATAAAAACGTTTAATAATAAAAAACAGTTGCGTGTATTTAAGTATATATTATATACGTGTGTGTGTGTGTATATATATATCTTTAGCACTAATGGATATGAATATTATGATTAGAATATTAATTTTAATGAAAAAAAATAATATTTTATAAGAAAGAAAAGACAACTGTTCATCAGCACATTAACAAAAGTATGCAAAAAACAACAACAGAAAACATATTCAAATTTCTATGCTCAAGCCTGGATTTCCTTACCATATTTACTAAATAGATTTTCTATTTCCTCTTCTGACACAGAGTAAGTTAAGTTTCGCACATAAATACGGCCCGACTAAAAAAAAAATAGAAATTTGTATTATTTTAGCATAAACAAGTCATATAAATGAACCCTATGTAAAGTTAAAAAGCATTCACTAGGCAGTCTAAATCTTCTTTACAAAAACAATCTGTTTATTATTTACATCAATGGCTTTCTAAAATAACTTTTAATTGTAAAATTTTAATTTTAAACTCATAAAATCTTACCTCAGCTACAGATTCTTCAGGTTCAGTTTCAGGATTCTGAATAATAATGATAATAAAAATAAAATTATAAACCAAATATGATATTCAAGGAATGTTACATTTTAAAAGAAACAGTCATGTTTTTTTTTCCTGCATGCTAAATTAAGGTGAACCAAAACCAACAATGAAAAAATATATTTTTTTATAGTTAATAGAAACCCTCAGTGTTAAACAAAGCTTTAAACTATTAGAACAAATTACTTAATACTTAATAATACAGAAACATTTTATGAGTTCTGTCTTTAATGATTCTAACCAGAAATAAGTTTAAAAGACCGTTCAACTGAACTTTAAATAGTTACAATTGTATTAGTATACAAACAGACATTAATTGGCAATTTTAAAGTTCAGTAAATATTGTAATTTGTTTAATTTAGATGTAAGCTAGAGGACTTGAGGTCAAGCAACTCCTAGAAATATCTAGGACAAATGTAGATTGTAAATACAATGTTCCATGAAGCATTGTGAAGTTAGTTTAGTTAGAGAATGAGATGAAAGATAGTTAAGGATATAGATAAGAGAGGTTGAGTTATTTGAAGATAAAGAACGAAACAGTCAGTGTTAGCTCTCATGGTTACTATGAACAAGTTGATTTGTTTTGTGTTAGTAAATGTTATTTGAAACGTAGGTCTACAGCAATTTTGCTACAGTACAAGTATTCAAGTTTGTAGAAATGTTAAAGAAAGATAATGTCATTCATTATCATTAAGTGGACTGGACATCAAATTATTTGAGTCAGATGATATAAAAGAACCCGTCAAGAAAAGAACTACACTACAACAATACTTTGAGAAACCGTACAACAAAAAACTATGCTAGTCAAAGATCACCGACACTTACTTTCTTCTGTTTCTCACTTATGACTTGTTCAACGTCTTCTTTCCTGTTATACTTAACAACACTAATTCTTTGACCATCTGCAAAGTCCGTTCAATATTAGTGACATCTAATTACATAAAGACCAAAATGAATCTTGCTTCAAATAAAGATAGTCCTTGTGTAGCTTTACGCTTAACAGCAAACAAACAAAAAAGGAAAGAGTGGGATTTCACCCTTTAGAAACAAGTACCAGACAGAGATGATAATAATAATAGATATTATGAATAGGATTGACTTATTTGGAATGCTGGATTGTAAATTTGTGGAGGGAAAAAGGTATTGTCGGTTTGTAGCTAGATTTATTGAAGTATTTGAATAAAGAGGTCTTGGAGAAAGGTTTATCAAAGTATTTGAAGTAAATAAAAAGGCTCTGCCCACTGCAAGTACTGAAACCTGGTTTCTAGCGTTATAAGCCGCAAGACTTATTACTGATCCATCAGGGAGGCTTCTTCTCTTTAATGATAATCAGTGAACTGTAATTTCACTCAATGATTCACTATTTCTCATAGGAACAAATTTATATCTCCATTTTAACTTTTCTTTAATTTAACTTAAGTGATATAACGCTTTATCAACATTAACAATATAAAAAATTATGAATAAAGAAAGCGTTTTAATATTATGTAACAAAAATCAAATATACAGATCATTAAAACTGATTTTTCTAGAATCCCTGGGGTACATTTAAAGATTACATATATTTGTTCATACTTATGATGGTTTTATGACACGATTTAACTTAAAATAAAAAACTCTGTCTATAAAGATAATTAACTTTTTTTTTTGTACAAAGCTATACAATGGGCTATCTGCACTCTGTCTACCAGAGGGAATCAAAATCTGGATTTTGCATTGTAAGTCTGTAAACTTACGGCTGACCCACTGGGGGGAGATAATTAATAAACACAATACAATTTGGTCAGACAGTAAATAAAAGTCTTCTTTATCAACAATGGTTGCAGAGGCTACGAAACAAACTGGTTATACATCGCATAAAAAATTGGTTATAAAGTTGTATAGAAGCATTACATAACCTCACTTGTAGAAGACACTTACCAAGAAAGCCTCTATGCTTAACGAGGCCCTGCTTCATGTCCTTTTCTGTCCGAAAACCAACATAAGCAATCCCTGATAAGATGAAGATAAAAACTTTCAGTTATACTCTTTCTAAAACAAAAAAAAAACAACTGATTACTAAAAATGCATCCTGTCCAGAAATAAGATAACTGAGTTATAATAAAATTCAAACATAATAAATATGCATAAACAGTCAACTTGAAGTTAAATTAGCATCCCTAATTTCTGCACACACACAAAAAAATTAAAACTTATTCACTTAGAGCAAGAGTTACCATGTACACCTTACCTTTTACTTTTGGAGGTAATCGTAAGCTTACTGGTTTCAGTGGTTTGAAGAAGTCCCGAATATGCTTCTAAACCGTGAAATATTTCGTATTAGAAATATATACTTCATTCCAAAGGAACAACAAAGTTTAATGTTTAACAAATAAAATCTGATATTTTAAGCCAAAGATTCGTGGGCATAGAATTGTACAGGAAATAACGATATAGAAATTTAAGCCTCGTTAAAACTGTGTAACAACTTTTTTTGAGTAATGTTAGTGTTCAATCTCCGACTGGTGAAGGTTTTCATAGATTTTTTTCTCACTTAAGTGCATAGTTAACCTACTATATTTTTGAAGAATTCACTGAAAGAGTTTAGAAATTGTACTGTTAGAATTTTGTAACCATTATGAATCACTTTAAAATACATGCAAATACGGAAATTAAATAACAGTGCTGACAGGCCGAGCAAAATTTTACCCTTAATGAGAACCTTTTGGATTAATTTTTTAGGTACTGTTGTAAGAATTAATATCTTAACACTATTTATATACTCTGTGTTATAACACTGTTACACAAATTAAATTGTCCACTAAAAAAATAAAAGTACAGGGATCATTTCAAACACTATAAATAATTTTTGTAAGTACTTGGAGAAAATATAAATACTAACTAATGAAAAGAAATTCCGATAGTCCTTTATCCAATTTTGTTAAATACCTAAAGACTCGCAAAAAATATTTTATACAAGTAAATGAATTTCAATACCTACTTTTTTACATTTGTAAGGAAGCCCTCGAAGTTTTAAAGTGAATTCTTCGTGACTTGTTCCTTTTTTATCTTGTTTCTATGAGATAGTATAACATTTAAAATTATGTATAACAATTCTGCATATAAAAAAATGTCAGATTGGCAGAGAAATGATTTTAAGTTAAACCTACAACTGTCTTATGATAACCGAAAACTCGAATATTTTCTTTATCACAAACACTAATTTAATAACAAAATTAAATTTCTGATTTCAAATTTTACTTTTTCTTTATCAAAATTATAGTTTATTTTACAAAGTGAAAAATTTCTCAAAGTATTGATAACAGCTTGTTTCCATATATATTTATTTAATTTCTGTATTGCATATTGGTATATAGAAGACATATTAGTGCTGGAAATAAACAACCATATAACACCAAAATGTTGTTTTTATTTAATTAGACACTCAACGTTTTGCTTTACAGCATCTTCAGGAGTGTTCATTAAAACATAAATCAAAACTGACAGTAGAAAGCTTCAATATTAATACGTTTCTTTGTATTTTTGTTGATTTATAACAAAAATGTTATTTTGTTAAACGAACAGAACTGTTTTTCGAAGTACAAACTTTGCGAATTCTGAATTTGAAAAACTGATCATTATTACATGGTTTTGGATAACAAGTATTAAAAAAAGTCATGTCACATTATAATTTTCGGAAGTACTAAATACATTTACATTATAACAACCAAAAATGAAAATAATTTCACTCTGAAGTCTGCAAATTGATGCATTATAAAACAACATCATCTAATAACAACTCTTCTGACTTACTTTTGGACTCTCTTCTTCACTGTCTTCAAGTGAAGAACGTCCACTGTCTGTCTCGATATCATCACCACCAGCAGATGGCACCACTTTAGTTTTCAAGTACTTTATGCAAAGAAAAGTGCAGGGTAATTTCACAAAATTCACATACAAGTCGTATAACAGGCAGGTGTTTGTTTATACAGGATACTTCTGCCATTTTAAAAGATACATCAAATACAATGATGAAGAACTTACCCCCCAAAGATGCTCTTTTTACCATCATAATTCAGAACTCTTAATTAAAATATGCATACATTATATTCATATGATCAGTACAGTAAGGGAAAAAGCTTTCGTATCGAGCAAATTCTAATAATTTTTCATGTTCTGGAACTATTTTTTATCGTTTCATGATTTTAATGTTATTTTAAATGTTCAGATGACATTTTAATAACTAAACACAAACTAAAATAAAACCACTAACCAAACTCTTCGACCTAAACATTTAAAGATAACTAAAGCATGGAAATTTCAAATACCAACGGAAAGGGAAAAAATAAACAAAACATGTAGTACTTAATCTAATATTACACCACACTTACTTCTAGATCTGACAATCCTTTTGAAGTTTCTTGAACTGCTTTTACACCACATTTTTCTGTCAAGTCTGCAACCATCAATTAGTATATTATCATCCTTGTAAATTACAAATTGTAAAAGTAAACACTTTTTGTTTTAACTTGATAATCTGAAAACAAATATTAGTGGGATAATACGGAAGATAAACCAGAGCAGTAGCATAGTAGAGAATTAAATTCATGTACTGTTTAACTGTCTCTCTGTTAGAGCTCATTCTGTCTATTAATTACATTTACTGACACTGTAAAATGTAAAAATATGAGAAATATCTCCTCAAAATACGACATATTCAAGCAGTGTATATATTTCTACAACACATAAATGGAGAATATGAAAATAAAATTTACCTATCAGCAGTGAATATGAACAGACTTTACATTGATTCACTAACTTCACAGCAAACATGACAGCAATGAAGGTTTTTTTTATTAGTATCGTTTGTTTGTAATTAGGCATAATGTTACGCAATGGGCTATTTATGCTGAGCCCACCACAGGTACTAAAACACAATTATACAGGGTTCAGATGGTTTTATTGTCTTGAAATTTTTACATGTTTTACTGTAAATTCTGTTTGCTGAATCCGAAAATGATATCCATTTTTCTCCATCACGTACAGATTTTTCACATAACTAAGTACATATAAGAAAGACCACAACCTGTAGTTTTGAGACTAAAAGATGTAGATTTCACAAAAAAAATCAGGATGAATGAACAATGCACATATGCCTCTTTTTGCTACTTCTCAATATTTTTTATCTATTCTGATTTATAAGGGTTCTCTATTTATTCTAAGATTAACTATATAGTTTTCTTCAGTAGAAGTTCTCAGTTAATTGAATGTCCACCTCATGGGCGTACGTATCAAACTTATATGTGGGTGTGGTAAATAGAACTGTACCTCCCACTTATAACGGTAACACAAACAACTTTGCCCACCCAGTTTCAGATTCCAGAGTGATAAACAAAATAGATGAATCATTAATAAAATTTAGGTCCCCCAAAAATAATAAAAATAAAAAAGAAATTACATACATTTACCAGTTAATAAACCACTTTATAAGGTCTCCTTAGTCATGGTTATTGATGTTTTCTAATCTACATATTTCCAGGATGGAGTCGTATTACTTCACTGACCTGGGTACTACTACATTATTCTTTTGTAGATAATAGTTACAACTTTAGGCTATCGTCTTTCTGTTTAGAATAATTTTGCCCTGCGACTCATGTATTTATTTATTCACAAAAGTAAATGCAACTGGTAATTTGCAGCTGATTTTGTAACTAACAGGGGGAAATCATTGTCTAACGCACATGCTGCCATTAGGCCTAGCTAGGAGTCATCACCTTGTGTTTCTGGCAAGTGCACATGCTGCCGTTAGGCCTAGCTAGGAGTCATCACCCTATGTGTCTAGAAAATACACATGCTGCCGTTAGGCCTAGCTAGGAGTCATCACCTTATGTGTCTAGAAAATGCACATGCTGCCATTAGGCCTAGCTAGGAGTCATCACCTTGTGTGTCTAGAAAATGCACATGCTGCCATTTGGCCTAGCTAGTTGTCATCACCTTGTGTGTCTAGAAAATGCACATGCTGCCATTAGGCCTAGCTAGGAGTCATCACCTTATGTCTAGAAAATGCACATGCTGCCGTTAGGCCTAGC
Organism: Limulus polyphemus; assembly: GCF_000517525.1. Classification (NCBI taxonomy): domain Eukaryota; kingdom Metazoa; phylum Arthropoda; class Merostomata; order Xiphosura; family Limulidae; genus Limulus; species Limulus polyphemus. Next base: position 141,218 of record NW_013667303.1, on the reverse strand, counting down.
TAGGAGTCATCACCTTATGTCTAGAAAATGCACATGCTGCCGTTAGGCCTAGCTAGGAGTCATCACCTTGTGTCTAGAAAATGCACATGCTGCCGTTAGGCCTAGCTAGGAGTCATCACCTTATGTGTCTAGAAAATGCACATGCTGCCGTTAGGCCTAGCTAGGAGTCATCACCCTATGTGTCTAGAAAATGCACCACATTATGTGTTTTTCATGAAAGAGGCCAAGAAACTCCTGCTCTATAGAAGTAACAAAATTTTACTTTATTTTACGCAAATGTTTAATTTTAGAACATTGAAATTTATTTATTTCTATTGAACTATGTGTATATTTCTCCATGTCAACACTACTACAAAGCTGTAGTTTTGTGGCTGCAGAATTTGTGACACTGTTCACCTAAATAAGTAACTTGCGTATGGTAATGAATAATCAGTGACATTACCTGGCTCAACACTTGAAGAAGTAACATTTTCATTTGTTTCCTTCACAGCAGTTGGAATGTCATCACTCCATAATGGTTTTGTTGTACGATTCTTGTGAACCTCCAGAAACTCTCTAAATTCTGGATCTTCACTAAGCTACAGAAAATATTAAAGTATTAGCAGACAAATAACATTACACATCTAAATATAACAGATGACTGATTATTTGATAAAACTGATGAAACAAAATCAAAGCTATCTTTGAAAAGTAGCATATTACAAGGTTTACAAATTTTCAAATTGCTTCTACAAAATTTTCAGTCAATAGTGTTGTTACATTTCTCTCTGGATTAAAAAAAAAGATGAATTCTTATCATTTAGTTCTTTGTAAAAGTTTTAGGTGTCCATAAGATCAAGCAAACATTTTAATAAAAGTTAAAAGCTCCAAAGATAGGGAGACAATAAGTGGAACTTTGATCACAAATGACCCAAGTTAGAAGCTTGAAATTTTGTCTACAAATTAATGCAGGTTTATGAAACTAGTTACACCATCCTAAGTGAGTAACTGCTAGAGGGTCTCGTGATATAGCGATACGATATGAGTGTTGTATCATGAAGGTATGATACAATTGTATCGATACATCATCCAATACGATACAATTAATGTATCTTCATGAAATTTGGCAATCTTTCATTTCTTTTATCAAAAACATAACATGCAAAGTAACATAACAGAATAGATATACAGATATTAGTTTTTTATTTGACTTCTCTTGCCAGCTATAAATTGTGAAGTACTTAAATAAGACAGTGTTAGTAATATAGATAATAAATTACAGACAAGACTGTCAAACTTTGTAACAAACCATTGGTAAAACTTCTGTATCTAGATACGTATCGTATCGATTTACTATGATGAGATACGCACCCCTAGTAACTACCCACCACTTATAAATTTATTTATAAAATACCCTAGTAGTAATAAAGTCACTCAAGATATAAATATATACATAGATAACTATTATTTCCATAATTTATTATTAAACACAAACCATTTATAAACCATTATGAAATATCCTTATGTAGTATTTTACTGTTACTATTTCTATGACAGTTATTCTTACCCCTTCAAGTACTTTCTCCGATCTACTCTTCTCTTTTCGTTACACTTTTCTTCACCTAAATGTAAGAAAAATGTTCTAAATTTCTGCAATCAAAAATCTGGGTACTTTTTTTTTTTTACATCAACAAAAACATGGAAGACAAAACTTAAAAATTACTAAGTTAATCTTTGAGTTTTTACCTGTACACTTGAGTTTACACCATTAGTACGTTCAAGAAGGAAAACATTATAAAAGTTAACACTAAAAAAAACACACCATTAGTACGTTCAAGAAGGAAAACATTATAAAAGTTAACACTAAAAAAAACACACCATTAGTACGTTCAAGAAGGAAAACATTATAAAAGTTAACACTAAAAAAAAC
>NW_013667303.1:135902-138518 GCF_000517525.1 Limulus polyphemus | reverse complement strand
CTAAATAAAATTTTCTATCGCCTATAATGGAATTTTGAGAGCTACAGAGATTTAAATAAAATTTTCTTCTTTTGGTTGAACAAATTTGATTTCTTTTTTTTTAATTTCTTGGATATCTCTTACATGAGCATTAACTACTCAACAAAATTAGATTTATTTGAATAACGTAAACGTTAACAAAAACGTTCAAGTGAAGTAGGACTCAATTAAAGCCACACTTTAAAAATTATTTCAGGGAATTTATGAGATGAAGCGTCTTTTTTTTTGTGATGAATTTTGAAATTAATAGGACAAGAGGTTATAATTGTAAGCTTTAGAAAGATCAGTCAGAGCTACAGTAGAGAAAGAAAGTGGGTTAATAAATCTGTGAAACAAATTCCATCTAAAGTGGAAAAAGCTACAACTTTACGGGAGTTTAATAATGAATATTTAAAATACAAGGGAAAGATTTCCTGATTAGTTTCTTTTTCTTGAGGGAAGGTGAGAATCAGGATATCCCCGATGTGCCAAAAAATCCCTTATTATTGCATTTTAATATCACTTGATGAAAACACTGGTAGCTGTTTCTACAGTAAAATGGATTACTAGTTTTCTATAACCTGTGCTCCAAATGCACACTGCATGCAACAAAATAAGTTAAAAAAAAGGGTGTAGTCTAGAATGTTATATTATACTAGACCACCCGTGACCCGTTGGGTCACCCACTATTCATAGGTTATGAAGAATTCGAGCTGATTTCAATATTGCACCGAAATGAAGGTTTATTTTGAGATAATTTAATTAAATATTTCAATCCATTCGTGTTATTCATAATTCAAGATAAGATATTTGATTGTTGATCGGGAGTAAAAGGAAAAACCATTTCATTTTTCAAAAAAGTAAAGTAAGGAGTTTCGTAAAGAGTGCGAATGGTAGTGTGATGTAAAATTATTCATGCTAGAAATTTTCATAAAAGTGACCCGAAATTATTTCTTATCACACGGTCTTTAATATACACCATAGTAACAGTTGGGTCACCCACTATTCAGATGTTATGAAGAATTCAAGCTAATTTCAATATTTAACGAAACTCGTTTTATTCTGTTTCTATTCTCATTTCATTACAAATATGGGGCTATTGTGCGCCATTTTTTTGCTGTATTTAATTACAGACAAGCAAACAATCTCAAAAACTTAACGATGGATAACTTAGAAGAAAAGACTTACAAATGATTAATTTGTAAAATTGTACTAAAGAAGGTAACTGTTGCCTTGTCCAACTAATATTGAAATAGCATGAAAAAAATTAAAGACTTCCCACAATCCTTGAATATTAGTGAAAAATATCCTATGGTGGTTTAAAATAGCGAAAGACATCCCCTGATGATTTAAAAGTCAGAGAAAGACAATTTATGATGATTTAAAAGTCAGTGGAAGACAATTTATGATGATTTAAAAGTCAGAGAAAGACAATTTATGATGATTTAAAAGTCGGTGGAAGACAATTTATGATGACTGAAAAGTCAGTGGAAGACAATTTATGATGATTTAAAAGTCAGTGGAAGACAACTTATGATGATTTAAAAGTCAGTGGAAGACAATTTATGATGACTGAAAAGTCAGTGGAAGACAATTTATGATGACTGAAAAGTCAGTGGAAGACAATTTATGATGACTGAAAAGTCAGTGGAAGACAATTTATGATGACTGAAAAGTCAGTGGAAGACAATTTATGATGACTGAAAAGTCAGTGGAAGACAATTTATGATGATTTAAAAGTCAGTGGAAGACAATTTATGATGACTGAAAAGTCAGTGGAAGATATACCAGAACATCATTAATTTTCCACCACAGGCAATTATTTTTACACTTTAATAAAATATAACATGACCCAGTATATACCTTTTCTTCTGTATGATCATTTTTCTGCACATTTTTTTTTCTGAAAGGCAGAACTTCCTTGAGAATATTTACTCCAGGGTCTTGGTTTGTGCGTGTCTCCTAAATCTGTACAAATATCCACCTGTAAAGAGAACAATACCAAATTTTATTTCAACTTTCACAATTTACACTTAAATTTCAGAGTGCGACATAAGAGGATGCTACTGGACACATTGAGGTTATCCCTAGCCTAACCCTCTAAAATGCCAAAATTAAATTAAATGCAGCCTATTACATTCATATACCAGCATGTGTGAAACAGATGTTCAATAAGAATTACACATATCAACTCATCAAGATGACTACTCCATATATATGTAACTAAACATTTTTCTAATCAAAGAACAAGTCTACATCTGGGCTCAAAGGTTAAATTTACTCCTGCTAATCATTTATATTTTCAATGTTTTCATTCTAACACTCAAACATATCATCCAAAGAAAAGCCATTCAAATCCCCCAATGATTTCGAACACCTGGATCAATTCACTTGAAACTCTTCTGTGATCCAGATAGAGGTGAAATTCTTAAAAAATTCAGAAACTGACATAAAATAAGTGTAGTATAAGTGTCCATTCTAGAAACATCTGGTTATATTAACAAACTCAAAGACTAACATATCAAGTGTCTTACAGTACACACACTCAAGTGTCCATTCTAGAAACATCTGGTTATATTAACAAACTCAAAGACTAAC
>NW_013667303.1:132887-134902 GCF_000517525.1 Limulus polyphemus | reverse complement strand
ATATCAAGTGTCTTACAGTACACACACTCAAGTGTCCATTCTAGAAACATCTGGTTATATTAACAAACTCAAAGACTAACATATCAAGTGTCTTACAGTACACACACTCAAGTGTCCATTCTAGAAACATCTGATTATATTAACAAACTACAAAGACTAACATATCAAGTGTCTTACAGTACACACACTCAAGTGTCCATTCTAGAAACATCTGGTTATATTAACAAACTCAATGACTAACATATCAAGTGTCTTACAGTACACACACTCAAGTGTCCATTCTAGAAACATCTGATTATATTAACAAACTCAAAGACTAACATATCAAGTGTCTTACAGTACACACACTCAAGTGTCCATTCTAGAAACATCTGGTTATATTAACAAACTCAATGACTAACATATCAAGTGTCTTACAGTACACACACTCAAGTGTCCATTCTAGAAACATCTGATTATATTAACAAACTCAAAGACTAACATATCAAGTGTCTTACAGTACACACACTCAAGTGTCCATTCTAGAAACATCTGATTATATTAAGCCAAGAAATTAAGAGTTGAATAAATTTAGAATTTTAAAATAACGTCTCTTCGAAGAAGAGATTATGATGATGTGATACAGGACAGCACTACCCGTTTCCTACTCTCTTAGTTAACATGTAAATGTTTAGAAATTTATGTATCTTCTTTCTGTTCAGTTTGGACACAGAAAATCACAAGAGTAAGCATACCTAACTTTATCCGATTCTATCTGTGCCCAAGACTTAGTTCAGTAATTGGCAATTAACCGCATTTTCTTGCAGGATAGAGTGCTTGTGATGTCAAAATAACAGGAAGTTGTTTGTTTTTTTTGTCTCAAAGTCTTATGAATTGTTCTTGTACGTTAAATTCCTACTACAACTACATTTATAGATTACATAAATTATTCGCATAGCTTCAAGAATTTGAGTGGATATATCTTTAATGTAATGAAAACAATCTCAGAAAAATATTGGGTTTATCAGCTGTTTATTAATTTTCTGAAAGTTCTATGCATTATATAACCAAATAAGTTCTGTTTTCTTGCATAGATTATGAAAAGTGTAAAGACAATGTAGGAAGTTTAATACTGATATAATTTCTCTTAAAGTCAATCAAAAAGTGTTTAATCTGCAGAGAAACAAGCATAGAAACTTGCCTAATAAAATTTTTTTCATTTGTTAACATTTGCTCATAACTTACTTGTATCTTGGAAGTATCAAGAAATGTATTGTGAAAGTAATCTTTAGCAGCAAGAGCTTCTTTCTCAGTTTTGAAACCGATAAAAGCAAATTGCCTGAATACACCATCTTTCGTGTATTTTAGCTGTAGGTTAGTAATCTGCCCATGAATGGAAAACTCATCCTGGAGTCGCTGTGCTGTTATCTAGAAAACAGAAATCAAACTATGTTCAAATAAAACAGACTATATATTACAGACTTATTTTATTTCCCCCAAAGGTAAAATAGAATCTCTCACGTAGAGAGTGCAGAATATCGTTAGGCCTCTACATCACAGATTCCATTTTCAAGTTTACTTTTGATGAAAACAAAATACATCTGTAATATGATCATTAAACAGTTGGTACACTGTATGATATCAAGTAATAAATTAAACACAATGCCATAATATTATTCACACACACAAATTAATTTAGATTAAAATATGGTGAACTAAAAATGACATAAAAACCCCAAGAATAACTAACAAATCATAAATTACTACATCAATACCATAGAATTCCACTATACTTTATCAAGCTTAGTAACTAAAATATATTTTACTCTTTAAAAAAATATGAAATTTCGAGCAGACTAAAGACACAACCTACCTCATTGAAATCTTGGTTTAAAAGAAAGAAATGGCACTAGCCATTTTATAAAGGCTGAGAAAACCACTAGAGGGAAATTCTGAGCTTTTGATTGGTTATTCATGTCATAGATAAAAGTGTATATAAGGTAGCGCTTACAAAAATGGAAAGAGGTCGGTGGGGT
>NW_013667303.1:131124-132623 GCF_000517525.1 Limulus polyphemus | reverse complement strand
AGTGCTGCATTCAACATACCACGTGACACGACAAAAATACAATGTTTATCTTGTTTTTTTTATATTTACTTTTAAATTAAGAAATTGAGTAATGTATAGTTCTAAAATTTGAATTATAATCTATAGTTATACCAAACTTATTGACATAAATTCATGAAATAGTAGTTTAATAAAATTTTGAATGTGAGTTAACAAACGAGACGACACGGCCTTTCACCCTTGACCCACCTCGAAAGGGTTAATACCTGCCATTGACACAGCACAGTGAGCACACCGAGTAGCTTTGTGCTTAACAATGAAAATAATAGCAGTATTTCAATTACTTAGATAGGTGGAATAGTCAGAAATAGTAATAACTGGAAACATTCATTGTGACAATAATCAGTTTGGCATAACCAACTCGAAATAATCAAAAATTATAATGGAAAAACCCTAATTGCAATATTTAAATTGCCAGATAATTGGAATAATAAAAAAAGCAGTAATAATCGGAAACATTAGTTGGTTGTGAAATTAATCCATTTAATTATAATTGCAATTTATTGATTATTTTGCATGATACTAATTTATGTAATGAAAGCTCAGAGGTAATTGATTAATCCCCTGTTGTAATATTTGTTAAGGATAATAGGAAGAAAAGGTTACTGTTTTTTTAAAACTGAAACATATAAGTAAAACAAAAATAACTTTTAAGTAAGAACTTATCATGCTATACATTTATATATATTTGCTACTTTCAACAAGACCACTGAATAAAGTTGTAAATTTTATTTTAATTTAACAACTAGACTAAAACTAAAGGTTTTCTCTTCCAAAGCAATTCTGCTGGAAAATTAAATGCTCTCTCATAGTCTAAATTAACTTAGGTGCCAATTATGATCAGTTCTATATTTAATTCAAACAAGTCATCTTGTTATCTCTGTTGAATTTATAGCTTTACTAGAGGAAAATAAATCATTTGTAAATAGGCATGACAGTTGTTTATAATAATACAAAGGATAAACTAGAGAAATATAAAATTGTGATAGTACACAAAAGTATTATAAAGTTGAATGTTTGAATAACGAGTATTTGGATTCTGTACTCGTATAAAACTCAAAATGTTAACCTATTTATGAAGCAGTTGTTTGTGGGAGTGATATGCTTAGAGGAGCATTTTAGTTACAAGATCCATGTACAGTATTTATTACTCCTTAATCATCTCTACCCACACATTTACACCAATTACGGTAATGGAAAGAACCCTTCCATGGATCACAAAGGGTTAATCATGTTGATGTCTCAATAAAACAGAAGGATGTAATTACACCAGGAAAAATAGTAAATTACTTTTAAATGAAGTAACAGTTAAATGTATTAAAGAATGACTGTATTAAAAGTATAAACTTGATATTTGAATTATCAGGGAAAAATCCAAGGTATCCTTGGTTATAGTTACATTAATTTTTAACTACTGGGTCCAATGCATGTGAAAAAATACATTGAATAATGAAGAATTA
>NW_013667303.1:103109-130143 GCF_000517525.1 Limulus polyphemus | reverse complement strand
GGGCGAGCATGTTTGGTGTGACAGGGATCAGAACCCGCGACCCTCAGATTGCGAGTCGATCGCCCTAACCACCTGGCCATGCTGGGCCTTGTAATATGATGATACCTAACTTACTTAAAACTTCTTACAGTAAGTATATTTATAAACATTTACTGCAGCAGGCAGCCTTAACCAGATACATCATGCCATGGCTTTTACTCTTTTGACTCCAATTCCAACTAGTACTCATAACAATATTTTGTTACAAAAGCAGATAAAGCTGACTAAAATATAAAAACATAAAAGTTACAATTAGACTGAGAGCGTGTATTTTTATCATTCGGACAGTTTGTTATTGTAGTTATGTTTTTAATTTATACTACCCTGAATATTTCAGTTGGCCCTTTTTTTCCAGGTAGATAATCAAAATATTATGCTCATATTCAGATATTTTGAGCATTTTAAATTACTTCTTGGAAATGAATGCGACCGGGACGATGTGCTGACATTCATGCTGAAATCGGACTTCACATTTGGAAGGCTTGTGTTTTGAGTTTGACCAATTCTAAACTCCTGTAGCGTGTAAATAAATAATAATAACATTGGAAACAAAATATGTGATTTTTCTGCTAATGCCAGTTTAAATGCACGAAACTTAAACTGTTACAGCGCTACGCGGTACATTATATTTTAATCTTTAATATTCTTTTAAATTTAAATTTTAAAGTTTCAAGAATAATTATGTAGGAGTAGTGGTATTAGGACTACAACTCCAAAAAACAAACACGAGTTTTTACCTTCTTTGGAAGGTTTTTAACGATTATGCTTGACATTTCTTTACAACTTGCATAAATATTACTTTAAAAATGAATATTAATTTATAAGTCACTTCAAAATTTCACCAAAAAAAAACAACAATGTACAACCCTTAACTTTCGCTGGACATGGGCAACGCCATATTATCTAAATCTCGAACTCATGGTGTTTTATTTCAGTGATTTTAACTGAGGTGGATAAATCAAGTGAACATTTGTTTAAAAATAACAATAATAATTTAAATTATGTCACTTTATTTAGTTTAATAACTTGAATTCTAAAGAATTTAACATAGTCTGAAATATAATTAAAAATTGGAACTATTATTTGTGGAATTTTAAAAAATTACTGAATTTAAATATAATGGTTGCCTACCTAAGAATATTAAAATAAACTGAATTGAATTACAGAGGATTATACAAATGTGAAAATTTCTAAAAATATTGTCCAAACATAGAACCAACTAAGTACAATATCAATAATAATTTACTTTTATTGTCTTTAATAACTACATAAATAGAACTTTAGATTATCGCGATCATTTCATTCGTTTTGATACCTTGATATTTTACTTTTGCTTCATGAGAATGGAGGCTTAGCGCGACCCAATGGATCGCGCTTCGTTACCACCAAAACAAAAATCGCACTTCATTTTTCTTTGTTTGTTTGTTTGTTTGTTGTTAAGCACAAAGCTGCAGAATGGTGTGTCTGTGCTGTGCCTATCACTCGTATCGAAACCAGGATTTTAGCAAAAGTTTCACACATGTAGGTACACATAGAAAATCAGCCAGTTAAATAGCTATATTCCTTTTGTTCTAATTACCTTGTTATTCTTGAAGATTCGTTTAAAGTATCATATGAACTTTCTCGTGGGAAAGATTTCTGTAAAGTTCAACATACTTTGTGAAATACTGTGAGCATTTCCATTTGTCAGTCAGGTGAAACCCCGACAAAAAATTAAATTTCCCGTTTTCTCCGATGGGAATGACCAACAGTTGCGTTGGTAGAGCATGTGTTCTAAGAATAATAGCATCATTTTTTTCGTGTATATAATACTTTTTTTTCTCTATCCAGAAGATATAGTAGTTGTTTTAGTAAGATACGGGAGCTTTCTCAAGTAAACACACTATCCTTTGTGAATACACTCTTTTGGTTGTTTTTTATGAACTAAATAAAGACCGTTTCATTTTTTTTTACAAATTGTACCTAGGTTCTTTCATTTTTCAAGCTCAGTGAAATAATTCAGAGTTGCTCCATAATGCATTTTCTGACAAACCTTTTAGTTTAAATGTTGAACTTAGAATGCTCAGGTGGGTTAAGACTTAAGAAATACATAAAAGAAAATAAATCCAAAGCCTAAACTTAAAAGTAACAGAAAATAGCATGAATATTTATAAGAAATGAATATTATCATACTGGTGTGTGTCATATCATTACCTATCTAATATATCACCATACAGGTGAGTGTCATATCATTACCTATCTAATATATCACCATACAGATGAGTGTCATATCATTACCTATCTAATATATCACCATACAGGTGAGTGTCATATCATTACATATCTCACATATGACGATACAGATGAGTGTCATATCATTACCTATCTAACATATGACCATACAGTTGAATGTCATACCTTCAATATAAGAATATTTAAAATTATGTTTTTACTGTTGTGTCATAACAAACTCTATGACAAACGTGTTTGTTTTTTGTTAAACTACACAATGGGATATCTGTGGTTTGCTAATTGCATGTGTTGAAACCTGATTTTCAGCATTTTAAGCTCTCAGACTTACCAATGAGGAGCATACAACTTATAAATTGTAAAGTTTTATTTGTTAAATTTTGCACAATGCTGCTCGAGAGTTATCAGTGCTAGCTGTCCCTGATTTTGCAGTGGTAGACTAGAGGGAAAGCAGCTAGTTGACACTTCCTACTGCCAACTCTTGTCAGACTGAGCAGTGGGATTTGATCATCACTCTAAAAACATACCTACAGCTCTGAAGTGCAGAGTGCTTTTTTTTCATTTAGGGATACAAGCCAAAGAACCTCAGTCCAACAAACTTACTTACTAGGTCTCGTTCAGCTGAGAAATTAAAAGTTGAACATATTTAGAATTTTAAAATAAAGGTTCTTCTAAGAAGAGATTATGATGATGTGATACAGGATGGAACCATGTTTTTTCTACTCTCTTAGTTAATATGTAATTTTTTTTAATTTATATATTTTCTTTCTGTTCAGTTTGGACACACAAAATCACACGAGTTAACACACCAAACTTTTCCCGATGATAGATCTGCCCAGGACTTAGTTCATTAATTGGCAATTAACTGCACTTTCTTGCAGAAGAGATTGCTGGTGATGCCAAAAAAAAACCAAAAAAAACAGGAAGCTGTTATTTTGTCTCAAAGTATTATGAATTGTTTTTCTAAGTTAAATTCCTACGACAATTGTATTTATAGATTAGATAAATTATTCATGTAACTTCAAGAATTTGAGTGTATATTTCTGTAATGTAATGAAAACAATGTCAAGAAATATCAGGTTTAATTAATTCTGTTTTTTTACATAGATTATACAAAGTGTAAAAGTACTGTAGAAAGTTCAATATTGTTATAATTTCCTTTAAATTCGATCAAAAAGTGTTTATTCTGCAGAGTAACAAGCTTAGAAACTTGCCAAGTTACAGATAAAACTAATTTGAAAATATTATTTCAAATAAATTTCAACAATTTGTCAGAAATATTCTGAGATTGTAATATCTTATAAACCATCGTCATTGTACAGTTTGTTTATGTGTTTGTTTTGAATTTCGCGCAAAGCTACACGAGGGCTACCTGCGCTAGCCGTTCATAATTTAGCAGTGTAAGACTAGAGGGAAGGCAGCTGGTCATCACCACCCACCGCCAACTCTCCGGCTACTCTTTTACCAACGAATAGTGGGATTGACCGTCACTTTATAACGCCCCCCATGGCTGAAAGGGCGAGCATGTTTGGTGTGACGAGTCATTGTACAGAGTCTTAATTAATGTTACACATTAGACAGAAATGTTTATGAACCTGTAACATCTAAACATTATAAGAAGTACTATTCCAGATACTTTATATTTCAGGTATAATACACACACCGAAACACGATAGGATGATTGTGTGTGTGCGTGGTGGGGTGGGGTGCATTAAACTTTTTCTTAGCTATTGAACAAAAACCAAAACAAACAATATTTAAAACTGTATCGAATATCTTTATACAATATGAAAATTACACCTGTTCATACACAATAAAGGTCGCATTTTATCACTACAGTTGTGGTTCGTTCTCAAAAAAATGTAATACACAATGTGGCTTACAAACTGTACTTTTCCATAGAAGGTTTGATTTGTAAAAACAATAAGCTGAAACAGCACAGAACAAAAAAATTTAATACACATGTGGCTTACAAACTCTACTTTTCCATGAAGGTTTGATTTGTAAAAACAATAAGCTGAAACAGCACAGATTTTTTATTCAAATATTTTATGTAGGAAAACATTTTAAATGTACCAGCAGTTGTATTCAAAATAATTGCATGCAACAAAAACAGAACAAATTTATTAGCGATGCCAAACAAACAAACAAAAATGTTCTAGTTAACTATCATGAATTAATTTTTGAGACAAGTATGACCTGTAAAAGTGAAGGTAACCTACTATTAGATCATTCAAAGTTAGAAAAAATATATATATAAAAGTATTGAAGCTTATACTGAATACACATTAACGAAATACTTATACTGTTATAGTAGAAGACAACTCAAGAATAGCATCGAGAAACTGAGCAACTGTAATCATTTTTTTTATGGAAGGATTTTAAAGTTAGCATTTTGCAATGATGAAGTTAAACGAGTTTTACCTATTTGAACTATACAACATATTGATTATAATACTTCCTCCCATTAGCCTCATTCAGGTTCTGAATTAGAAGTGGCAAGTATAAGCGTGGGATTTTGTAAGCCACTAACATGAAGCCAATAGAACTTTAGCTTGAACAGAGCTATTTTGTATCAAGACCTGTTTTTTTTTTAGTTAAATATAACGAAATGCTAATAAATCATATCCATTAATAACAGCTGTAACCATAAGATACTGTAAAATAATAATAACTATAAAATATTTCATTATCTTACTTTACTAAAATTGACATTCCACTTTAAATCCAGTATTATTATCTATTAAATATATTGTTTGTAATCACTAGAGGGAGTGTGCACTTTGTATGAAATAGAATTTTCTGTTTTAATAGCAAATGCTTAAATTTAAAATGGGATGGTAATGATCCTACAGAAACTTGTAGTTTTTTTTATTCAGTGTGGTCCATTTTCTACCCAAATTAAACTGTCTACAGGGACTATTAAAATAGTATTATAAAAGATCTGACAGATTTCAAGGTCGTTGCCACTCTGTTAACGATAATAGTAACTAAATTTATACTTAGTTAACTGTAACAACTAAAATTAAACTAATATTTATAACAGTAATTACGACTCAATATTATTTGACACGGGGCTATATATAATGTGTAATTTCTCAGTCCTATTTAATATGAAGAATGCATATTTGGTAATGGGAGGAACTGTGTGTTACTGTTAGCTACCCCTAAGTTCATACGTAAAATTTTTGAACTTTTTTTTTTCATTCTGTTTATACTCAGAATCACGCTCGGGTGAACAAGTGCCGGTACACAACACTTGGATCTGGTGTTATTTTACAATTACAGACAAGATAAGCTTTTACTTAATTGTGACGTCTTGAGATAAAATTTGGCCTTTCTGTCAGTGATTTGGGTAATGACTTAGGATTTCTACACTGGAACACAAATAGCTCAAAGTTCAGTGTGCCAGGAACTTGACCTTGTTTGTATTATTTTCAGTATTTAAAGTCAGGTTAAGTAGATAGACCGAGGTTAGATTACTATTCAAATTTGTTTTCGCAGACTTTTGTTGATTTCTTCATGACCTTAACTTAAAGTTTGATTGGTTCAACTGTAAAGTTCACTTCATTTACATTTAACCTCAACAGGGTTTTCAATTTAATATTTTCTAATTCTTTATTATTTTTTTTTAGCTCACAAGGGGTCTCACACAGAGCTGCTATTAAAGATAACTTCTCTTACCACTTCAACACACTTGTGTTATGATTGTGTTTGTCATTCGATTGCTTTTGGTGAATACAAATTATTTTGATGTACATCCTTTGTAGAGACACACAGACCCATACATAACCTGTGACAAGATATTCCAGAATGTTCCACACACACACACACACACACACATATATATATATATTTGGGTCCCTGTGTTTTTAATTCCAATTTTTGTAGTTTTCAAATTTAGTAGACAAAATGTTATCATTAAGTCACCTAAGAAATGTTTAAATTGCATCCATTTTCCTCATAACTGTTTTTCAAGAAAACTTGTGATTTATATATTTTTATTTAATAACTGTATCTGCAGTTGAATGTTGTATCATATCATTAATCGTCAGCTTTTCTTCTAAAAAAAAAAGTTGATTCGTGTAAGACGACTCAGTGTTCATAGGGTTGGATAAAATCTGTATTCATAATCAAAACACATAATCTATTGAATTCTAAGGCTTTTACTGGAATCAAACTTTTATTGCAAATTCTGCTTTATAATACTATACAAATGTGTATTTTATAGCACAAAAAATAACCAAATTACATAATTTACAGACTTGTTTAGGTTTAACATACGTTGAGATAACTTTAGAAAAAAAAAAACTTTTCCATTGGGGTAGGAGCATAGCAATAACAAACACTTACAAATTACTTGTACATTCACATAATCGGCTATTCAACCAGCTTTTGTCCCACTAAAATTAGATCTCTTTCTATGCAAACTGACAGTGTATTATTCATGTTAATAAATACAAAACCCACGTGACTCCTCAGATTGGCAATGTTATGCAGTACGATATTTAACTCGTTAACAAATCTTTTCTGCATCTTTTAGCAGGTGCCAAACCAGTCTCCATTAGAAACATTCCATTCAATAGGTTATAATTTTTTGAATAAAAATATACATGGAAAGTGAAAAAAAAAAATGCATACAGTGAAAGATGTAAAGAAAAAGTAAGGCATTAAAACTTGTATCAAATAATCTTGCCTCAATTGTATGAAGTTAACACAGGCATTAAGTTGCAGAAACAAATATAAAAAATTAACAAGCTCCCACTTCTATACAGAAAACATTTCTTAAAGAAAAAGGAAGTTCACGGCATTTCTATTCAATAAGTTAATAAAGCATAATAAGATAACAATACTATCTGTAATACAAATATTGATACACTTTGTTATATTTTTAAGTACTTTAATTGTTGTTTAAGCTAATACTACGTGATAATATTATTATTTGGAATCTTAATCTACAGTTCCTGTTTAATAACATGACAAAAATATCTATATATATACATATTCAAACAATTTCAACAAAGTTATTATTATTTTGCATAAGCTACTCATTATTCTTTAAATAAAAATGAGAAGAAACAGGGAATGGGTGAAAAAGTACTGTATAGATACATTTAAAAAAAAAAATACAATTTTTCAAGCAAAAGTATGTCAGTATAAAAAGAAATAGATAATTCGGTGACAAACTACAAAACGTCCAGATCTGTAGCCCTACTGCCTGGTAATATCCATTGGATATCGTTAACATATATTTATTCTCGGTGCCGTGCCTAAAGAATAACAAAAATACTGTAAGTAGTAACAGTAAATCTTGTTTAACCCTTTAACTGTGGCTGCTTTAAACACATGCAGAATTTTTGCGAGCTGTACACTGTATACAGTACACTTGGATTCAACTACCGAATGCGGACTGTACCCTACACGACAAATCAGTAGTCAATGGGTTAAAAGTATGATACATGTAAGTTATGGTTTCAACTACCGAATGCAGACTGTACCCTACACGACAAATCAGTAGTCAATGGGTTAAAAGTATGATACAAGTAAGTTATGGTTTCAAACCCGATGAAACACGTTATACTTTTTTTACTTTTAATATTTCCATTGTAGATTACAAATTAAAAGTGTGTGCACCCTTCATTCAATCAGAATAAAACGGATGGGTTGGAAGATGAGAGAGAGACACAAGTTTATCTGAAATACTGTTGACATATATTCAGCTGGCTGTTGTTATGATACACAATGGGCCACTTGTGCTCTGCATTCAACAGGTATCAAAACATAACGTTTAACACTGTAAACTTATTACAGAGCCACAGGGGGCATATATATATTTATATATTCATTAAATGAACTTATATAAAGCTGTCATTTGAATGTAAAAACTAACAAAGCATTCTGATTATATATATCAGATTTATTGGTTTAGAACACACCTAATTTTAATGCTTAGTATTATGTCACTCCTTGCCTCCTTTCACTATTTTGTTTTTTTTCTAATGTATTTTGTCAGTAGACCATACTAGGGTTAGAACAAAATTTTGAATCTAAAACAGACTTGAAACTTCTTAAGGTTACTTGCAAAGTACTAATACAAATTCGATGACGAGGAACCCACTTTGAGATTAATAATGGTTGGAGATGGCTTGAATGGGTAATGAAGAAAAACTTTAATATAAGTTTAATATAACAGCAAATGTACAACGTTTCGACAAGGTTTTGTTCGGTAAATCTAGTGATCATATCCTTTTGTAGAAATTTCTAAAACCATAAGTTTAATTAAGTCAGAAATGGTTAATTATTTATAGAAGATTGGAAAATCACAACTTAAACGTATATTAAAACGAGTGTAGCCACATGAAAGTGATCTCCAAGTTTATTTTTTTAATACTTACCAGCATTGTCTATATTTTAAATATTTTGTATTGAATGATCTCCCAAACACACAAAAATTTGTAATTTCTATATTTTGCTTGGAAAAGCACAAAAATATTAGTATTCATTAGAATTTAGAAAAAAAAAAGAATGAAAACAATTCTTATGTTAAACATTTTAAAAAAACGAAAGTTGATATATTTTTGTTTCTTCTAGAGAGGTACATTTTTGTTATTTATGACACTAAAGTATTCTTAATTGAAAGTTTGAAAAGAGCAACTGAAAAATCTGATTTTGATGAATGAACTTTAATGTAACTACTGGTAGAGTGAAATTTGGAGTAAATTAGACTTTACAATGCTGAGTACAAAAAGTTCACATAGCGTAGTATATTTCAAGAAAAAAAGAAAAAAAAGAACTGAATAATGATGACTGTAGAACTAGGAACAAGAGAAAGGAAAATGTCTGGAACTCATATAAATTACATCTTAGTACAAAGCTCTCAGAACAAAGTGAAACAAAGAACTAGAATAGACAGGTAAAACATAATTCACAAACACATGGAATGAAGAAAAATACTCAGAGAGAGGGAGAGAAAGATAAAAATTGGAGAACTAGTGTAGATTTTAAGCAGCCTGAGATTGTAAAAAGCTTCGAGTCTGATGACGTATTATAAAGTACATGCTTATAGACCAACCTATTACTGGAGACCGTGAATGAAACATAAGAACACTGAAAGAACTTTAATATTGATACCTTTTTTGTAAGCAAAGATGAAACTTGGAAATAAAAGTTTCTTACACTTTTCTATGCACAATCTTGTGTAAACCTGTAACAAAGACATTGAAGTTTGATCTGTAAACTTTCTTTACACATAACAAAGAAAAGAAAATTTTACAGTAGCTATCAAAATAAGTGAAAACTGTCAGAACTTCGTCACATGCAGAAATCCTGCGTGCAATTTTTCTTAATGGCAAATACACCACATTGTTTTATATTGTGTTTGAAAAACACGAGAGCTTCATTGTACGAGTCTTGAACAAATTAAACATTTCAAGGAAAGAGCAACTGTCCACCATTATTTTTAGAAAACTCATAAAATCTATAACTTTCCTTCTTCAAATGCAATAGACTGACATTTCAACACACACATTGAGCATTCTTTTAATATCAATAAATCTGACTAAAACAGTGGATTTTTTTTATGTAAGTAGCTTGTTCTTATAATGGCACATGTACGATATACATAAAACCCCAAAAAAAAGTTACAAAGAGCATTAATATGAGAACAATTTTCCTCATTCAAGGTTTAGTAATGCCAGTAACAGCGTATTAAAATCTATCACAGTGCAGAAGTATTCAAGCCTGTCAAACCAAACTGTATAAGAAAAATTAGCACAGTATCAGATACAATTCCTATTTTTTTTTATCTTAATGTATTTTGTTCACCCATTAACAGAGAATATAGAAATATGGCATCAAAGTACAGTGCCACTTCCTGACTCGTATATACTACGGAATCAAATTTTAACCAAATTACCGACTTCTTCATATACTGTTCACTGCTCACGAGGTCCTCACGTTGCATCATGTTCAGTAACTTTGTTTTTGTCTCTCACAACACTCAAGTGTAAAGAACTGATTAAAAAAATTCGGGATAAGTGATTCTTCTATGTAAAATGTATAGGATCTCCTAGCAGTAACTAGTGGAATTAATTACAACAGTTATTGTCTCCCTCTATTTTTTGTGACTCGTATGTTATTGGGGGCTCTGTAACCAGCAAAGTCCACAATCAATTTCATGCCTAAATAGTTTAGAAAAATGAGTTTCAAAAGCTGATGAGATCCATGTCGACACTACTGGTAATTCTAGGGTTAAGTACGTTAGGTGCCATGATGTTGGAATTGAGTTTTCCCATTTCAGGATGTTCCAAAAGGAAATGTGTAGCACAACTATTTCAGTTCAAAAACTGGTCAAGACAAATATTTGTTTTTTAGCTAAAACACGATACAAGCAATAAATCGTTTCAAGCAAGGTTAAAGATAATTTTACAAACAAATGCCTCGTGTTGGGCCGAGTGTTTGAATACAATATATATAACTTTGATTCACATAAGACTAGTACTTCCTCTCATGATCACACATTTCCTAAGGAAGTGACGTGACTCTACAAAGTAACCAGTTCATCCGTTCGGGGGGTGTGTGTTTCCAAGATGGCAATGATGCAATCAGAAAATAAGAGTTTTCAAGTTATTAGATGGTGGAATTATCTTCCACAAGATAACTATGAGAAATGACTGGTGTGTGTGTGTGTGTGTGATTACCACTATTTTGTACCCACGCTTCCAGTGTACACTTGGAAAAATGTGTAACTTTAGATGGACACGGTAGCTGGATTTAGTCAAAACTGTGTGCACCACACGAAAAATGGGCATCCCACGTATTTTAAAATATTTACCTCCCCATGATGTACTTCAGTAAACACAGTTTTCACACAGAACTAAAATGTTCCGCTATTTAAAACTGTACAGTGTTATTAGAGCCAATGATTTAATTTTGAAAAGAAAAAAAAAAAGACCACTACATAAAGGTTTACTATTCAATTTAATGATGAAAATTCGCTTCAATAAAGACATTAAATTGCCCTGAAAAGAACAACTCAATCTTATGGCTAATTAATAGGTTTTCCAAAGACCACCTTCATCAAATAGTTACAATTCATTTTTTCTGACCTTTAAGTAGTTACTAACAGTAGGTTTAATGAAAAGTCACTTTGATATAGCTTAAGCAACTGAGTAATCTTCAAATACTGTATGCCAATGGTGACCGTCGAAAGGTTAATTTCATGTAGCTGTTAGTGACAGAGGTTGGTGATAAAAACTAAGAACTTTGAAGAGTTACAAAAAATGGCCTTCAATTTTGTGCTGGTAACTTTTATACAATGAGTATCCATTATATCAGGAAGCTTGACACCAACTGATAAATATATAGTTTAAAGTTATTAGCTAATTTGGTGACTAGTGACATTCATAAATTAATGACCATATTAAGGTTACTTCAAAAGAGAGCATATAATACAATTACAACCAGCAAATGTCCGGTAGAAAGACTCCAAAGGAAAAAAAAAAAGTGAAAAATTTTTTGCATAATATTAAAAAAAAAGGGTTCTAATTACTAAGATATTTTTATCCTGAACAAGATTATATAAACATGTAGATAAAATGTGTGATTCTTACAGTTGGGTTCCGGAAGATCTTTAGGAAATTATAATTAGTGTTTTATCAGGTCTATGCCAACCGAGACTATTTGACTGAAGCACTATTAGTGGAAATATTATACAAGTTTAGAACAAAACAGTTAAAACACAAACCATTACTGCTAATACTGTAGTCACAAGTAATGCTGTAATATAACCAACCACACCACTGTATATCTATTTGTGAGACAAATCAATTCCTGGTTAATATTGTGGAAAACAAAAAAGTTTTAATAAGTTGTAATCACGTTCTTAGCGTAAGAAACTTTTTTTTTTTCTTTTCAAAGACTTAATCTAAGTGTAAACATACTGTATCACAAACAGTACAGGTTCAATGGTTTCTAGCTACAATGTATAGCATGAAATTGCTATTAAAGAGCTCACAACGTTCAAACGAGACCACTGTTTTAGTTAATTTGCCAGAGAGCTGCTCAAATTGGATTTGTTCTTGTCTGTTTCTGGAAACCTTTTCTTCTTGCTGGACATAGCCTTTCTTTTATTTTTTAAAACAAAGCACAACTCCCGCTATATAACAGCTACCAATCAAACTTTTATATTCTTGCACAAAACTATTGACTTTAGTGTTCCATCAAACAGATATTATCTATACACTCTGTCTGGCAGACGATAATTCAGTAGTCTGTCCTGCAGACATCTTCACACTAGAACATTCAATGCACACTTCCCATTGCACAGAACAGATGGCAGAGAAAACTTGCTTCTCGAGAAAAAGTGAATTGTTTTTGTTTAAAAGTAACGTCACACAGTGTGTCATTCTTTCACACTATAAAATAACAAAATCAGCATTATTTTCACTTCTAATGGTTTAAAGGGGAACGGAGAGGGGATCTCTTTTAAATCCTCAAAAGGAATTATCTAAACCTTCTACAATGATATGTCTCCATTTGAACATTACCTTCAATTTTCCCATACATTACATTTTCCAGACAGTTCTCTTCCAAAAAGACATTTTCAAGATTTTCCCATACTTGTGATTTTCGGTGTGAGATGACGCAGTTTGAAGACTACAGGATTTTAACTAGGTGTTTGTGGTAGTCTGCTACTAAAATATGGGGCCGTCTCGTGATCCAGTAACGTGTGGCATACGCTGCACACTTTAAATGGCCGTTGTTTGGGTCCACTGTACACTATTTTGGAGTTGCATTCAGCACAAAAAATCTTTCCACAGTGATTACAGTGATGCTGTGGATGAAATGAATACAGAAAACGAAATAAAAACTGTACAATGATCTATACACTATTGTAATTAAAACAACGAAATTTTAAACACTGTCAAAAATAAAGCTTATGTCTACACAGAAACATAATTTCAACAGTGCCAAGTCAAGCCAAAATATATATAATTGAATGTTCTGTAGAAATTTATTACACAATGAATTAATTCTCTTTTTGTTAGGTGAAAAAAAAAACTATGAATTGGAAGCTTGCTAATGAAATTATAGGAATATATAAACAACTAGAGTATGATACCTGATGCAATCTTTGACCAAGTATGAGAAGCATCACACTTACAAGTCTTAATTTTAGCCTTTAGATCATTAGGTATTAAGCCTAACTATTATGGCATTGGTAGCCTTAAGACCATCAGGTATTAAGCCTAACTATTATGGCATTGGTAGCCTTTAGATCATTAGGTATTAAGCATAACTATTATGGCATTGGTAGCCTTAAAACCATCAGGTATTAAGCCTAACTATTATGGCATTGGTAGCCTTAAGACCATCAGGTATTAAGCCTAACTATTATTGCATTGGTAGCCTTAAGACCATTAGGTATTAAGCCTAACTATTATGGCATTGGTAGCCTTTAGATCATTAGGTATTAAGCCTAACTATTATGGCATTGGAAAACTTTGTTGGATGCTGAAACCAGTATTAATTATTTAGAATTTCTAAATCTATTAATGGTGTCATAATATCAGTAGTATGTTATTGTTACACTTTGTAAAAGAAGAGTAAATACATGAAATAGTTCTTGTTTATATCACAGACGTACACACAATATGTGGACTTAAAAATGACACAAGCTCTATTTGACATTGAACAATTTCAACTTCTAAAAAACGTTGACACAACCGTGAAGTCCGTATGAACAGAGCTGAAGAAAACAACAACAGGTATTGGAATCCAAACAATCAAAATATATCATCGCATACTTCTAAATGTATTGAAACTTCATTAAGTTTCAGGATAATAAGATCAACATTCAAGTTTGAAAGAAAAACAGTTTCATTTTATGAAGAAATCTGATTGAGATTCCATATGATGCTCCACTTACCTAATGTAAAACAGAATCAGACACATTTCACTCGCCAGCACATTTCTTCATCTATGTTTGCTACGTTAAAATATATAAAAGTGTGGAAGGAAGCCTTTAAGATGGTCCATTGATCAAGAAGCTGTGTCTAAGTCAACAGATACAGATCAAAGCTCTCAAGATATCTGCTTTGAGGTAACGGACTTGGAGAAAATAGGGCTACTGATAAATTTTTAATGTAGAAACATACCATTCGGTTTCTGGGAGTATTTCTGCAAACGTGTAATTTTCCTTCCCAGCTTTGCTCAAACAGAATATTGCAGAAAACTAGAAGAATCACTACGTTCATCACGATGGCATTACTATTAGTCAAAGATGGTTAAAAACTAGGTACGTGTCCAGAATATCTTGACAGTCACTCAGTGAAGATTAGTATCAGCCAACCAAAGAGTGCTCAGAAGAAAAGGATTCGGATAATATGAAATCTTCTTTTTTTCTGGAGTACGACAGTTTACTGGTGAGGTAGTTGGAAAACCAGCATTTAAATTTTTCCTCACAAAACTAGAAGCGGATTCGTTATCGTCTTGGAAGAACAACTTCAACCTTAGTGATGATGTACAGGAGGAATCCTTTTAATTGAAGTTAACAGAATTGAGAGAGCTGTTGATCTTAGATTGTTAATTTTACTTGAGGATGATGATTTTGTAATGAGAAATACATCATCCAATATTCTACCTGTGTTCAGAGTCTTAAAGATGGGTGTGATGGGACTTTAAATCCAAAAGGAACTCTTATGGGAAGAGGGTGAAATAGCACAGCTGTCCATCATGTTAGGAGCAGGAGTGATGATTAATTTATTATTCTTGACCATTTTCTGGTCATCAATGCTTCCAGCATGCTGAAGGCTGCCTGTCTGATAGCCGAGTGTTGTTCTAAAACTTGGAATTTGTGTCGTGTATTAGAATAACCATGTGAAGATCTGTGTGTATGTGATATATCTGAATAGCAACACCAGAACCACATGTGCCAGTGTCAGAATTGCCGTAGCAAATAGGTTTCTCCATCAGTCAATCGACATGGAGGTTTTATAGCAGATCTTCATACTGAGCTGCTACTGATAGATATATCATCATTACAGGAAGAGCTGCTGGGGTGAATATCTTTACTTCTGTGACTCAATCATAATTCTGTTCTTCAGTCTGCAGTGGTTCTGCTGGCAACGCACCATGTTACGACTTTCACTCGAGACCGTGTTTTCTTTGAAATAATGCTCAGTCATGAAGGGACAGAGAGAAGATGTGGGACTAGTCTGTTATTGTCTTTTTCCCACCACTTTTCTTAGACTTTGGGCCATTTTCACACAGGCCGTGTGTGTTTCCAACACCAACAAAGAAGCAGGTCCGGCACGAAGATTTCTGATCCTGGTAAAGTTTAGCACTGACGATTATGTATGGGCATCACATTGAGAGAGAAAATTTTAAATACATTTTTAGTTTACAGCATTGTGCCAAGTTTGTTTGTTTTTTGCATAACACAGTTTGCAACTTGAAATACATAACAGACTTTTGTGCAGAAATAGTAAATAATAAATTCTTTAAAAAATATATCAAAAGTTGCCTTCACAGAGCTACTGAGAAACAATGAACTACAAAAAATGTAAACAGGGTATTAGTCTGTGCTTTGAAGTGTTTTACTAAATCAAATAACAGTATCACAATCTCCTTCACTTTTACCAACAAGCTTCTATCTTTACAATTATCATTGTTTTGGTTATTGTTAAGCAGAAAATTACACAATGGGCTATCTGTGCTCTGCTCACCATGGGCATAGAAATACGATATCGGAAGCCTGCTGACTTACCTGAGAGCCACCAAGAGGGCACAATAATCATGGTGGTTAAATACAACATTACCGCAAACATAAAAAAAACACACACAGTTAGGAAAATCAAGCTTTTTTCCTTTTAATACAGAGGCCTCCCATTTTATTCATGACTAATGGAGTC
This sequence comes from Limulus polyphemus, assembly GCF_000517525.1. NCBI lineage: Eukaryota > Metazoa > Arthropoda > Merostomata > Xiphosura > Limulidae > Limulus > Limulus polyphemus. The sequence goes on along the minus strand of NW_013667303.1, from coordinate 113,962 downwards.
ATTTGACTCACTGGTATCAGCATACTGAGAGTCAACTTCTATATAGAATATTACTTGTTCAAATGATAGTTAATATTTGTGTTGAATAAATTGCATATCTTGACCTTGCGATATTTCAATAATAAACAATAAGCTACATTGCAAGTTCACCAGAGTAAACCATAAAACGTTATAAACACCAATCTTTTAACTCATCTTCGTTAACACACATGTTAAACTCTGGGCATTTCTGTAAGTTTGCAAAATCAAAATTCATAGCTCATAAATGTTTTTATAATGAAGTGAAGAGAAATGCTTTTATTTCTAAAGAAAAAAATCCAGTATTATTCAAATAAAAATAAAGCCTGCGACATTAAAATAAAAATGTTAAAGTTGTTAAGCATATGCTTGTTAAGCACGTGCTTTTTCAGCAGGAATATTCAAGTACGTAACAGTTATTAATACTGCCTATAGATTTACTTATTTCTATAAATGTACAAAAATCACGACCTATTGCGTTAAACAATGTTAAAAAATTTTTTTATTCTTGTACATTTATCACTCCCTCAAAATTAATTTTCCTTAGACCGGCCATTAACATCTAAAAGACTGTTAACACGGCATATGGAAACTAATTACAAACATCATAAAGAAGGAATATCTTCCGTGACAAAACAAAGTGTTTTAATTTAACTCGGATTTGTTTATTGTTAAAGGTACTTAACGACTAGCTTTAAAAAGTGTGTCAAAGTAACACTTTGAGATTTTTTATGGGGTCATTAATAACAATTACACCTACAGGAGGCTTGTTATAGCGAAATTTGAACATTTTTGTCCAAGAAATACATATAACCACATCTCTGTATAGACACTGTTAGTGAAAAATATTTCCTGGATACTTTCTCTTAGCTCTCCATGTATATACATAGGAGTGATGCACTTCTAATGACACAAAAGGTGTAAGGTAAATAAACCCACAATTTTTTTTAAACAACTAAAGGAGAAAAAGGAAAAACTCATTCTTGCCTTTAACTGTCAAATCAATTGCTTTATTCTACATTATTATCAGCATTGATCTATTGAAGTGGAAACTTTTTTTTTGTTTTTAAATAAAAAAACACGTAGTGAATCCTGTAAAAGGAATCTGAAAAACTTTACGAAATAGGTTTTCATCCAACACGTACCTTTTCCTTTTTGGAGTGAAGTAGTTTTTTACATGAATTGCAAGCATTGATGTCGTCCTCGTGTTGCCACCTCACCTCATTGTCCGACTGTCGGATCTTTTCTAGCTCCATCTAGTTTATATAAGAAAAACAAACAGTTCACGTCTACTGTAATGACCGTACAAGTAATACTGAAGTCACAAATAAATGTTAGTGATACACTTTGGTTTAAAAATACACTTTCTAGTTAAAAAGTTTATAACTGAAATTTTTCATTTATGGTCATCATAAATATTCCAAAGAAAAAAGCATTCTTCATAAACAGGAGAAACAACAAATAGAACTATCAAATTAAGCAAAATACTTATTTATATTAAGGTGAAAAGAAGATTTCTACCCAACCTGCAAGGACTGTGATAGTTTTACAAAGTCTTTTTGAACAGCTTCACTATTATCTAATTCTGTCTGTAGGCTCTGGACTTTGGACTTCAGCTGCTGGACTTCTTCTTCAAGCATAAGCTACAAAACAATTCCCAGTTTAAAATTCTAAACTTTAAAAAATGTTGATATGCCAATCAGTTTCCTTGTTATGAACTAACTGATCAGTGAAGGAATTGATCTGATAATCAATCTGTATTAGAGTAAAGCACAGATAAAAGTTTCAAAGAACAAATAAAGGTTTTCTTGAAAAATCTAAAATCAGAAACTGTAGATATCTATGAGGATTGAGTACATTATAATAAAATGATTTTCAATAAGCAAGTCATGTGATAACCACAGCCAATATGTAGTCACAATGAAATGGCATTTATCACAACCACATTTTAACATTGTTTGGCATTTCATAGGTAGTATGATGCCACCAAATACTGATCACAACAACCTTTAGGATGAAATAATAATACACTCAGATCATAAAGATGTGTTTAGATTGGGAATTTAGAATTTCCATAATGGGAATATCCCTAGCATTTAATGGTATTAGAAAACAAAGGAATATGGATCAACTTGGGGTACCAAGACCATCCAGAAAGAGACTTGCAACAAGTATTAACTTACATGGTAATGAAAATGAGGCATTTCATATTTAACACAGGTGATATTGAAGCAGATACAGCATGACTGGATGTGGTGACATGGATTGTAATGACATGGTGAAGTTCCCAAATCTTTTAGATATAAGATACTCAACTTCTGTAGTGCAAGATTACTGACTACAGCTTATAACATAGTGTTAAAACACTGAATGAGAAACCTGTCAGGCTAGGAGTGCTTTCCACATTTGGCAAACATGTGAGCTCTGGTACTATAGATAGTTTTATACATCAGTGATTAATTTTAAACAATGCTAATAATATGGAAGGCTTCAAGTTTCCCTTATGTTAGGAAAAACCTAAGCATATTAAGAAGTATCTATTACATAGTTTATTTATATTGTACTAGATCGTACATATAGTCAGTTAAAATCTCTAAGATGCTAATGAATAGGGGAAACAAAATAAACTCAAGTTGACATTAAATTAATATTGCTTCTTCTCACCTGTCTACTACATGTAATCACATGTTTATAAGTGTTAAGTTTTTTTTTTTTTCTAAAAAAAGGCTGGATGCTTAAATATCAAAATTTTGTATTTATGTTTAGCACAATAATTGATAAATAAAACCATAGTTTTCAATTTAAGAAACACAAATGCCTTACTGACAATTCAAAGGAGTTTAATATCATTTTAATATTTAGCATTAAGACTTCTATAAAAAATTACTGATTTTTTCCCCAAGTTTTTTTTTTAACTCTTGACTATCAAACTTAACCAAATAATTTGAAAAACATGTAAATTAAAATTTTAAGCTAACATTTAAAGCTGTAAGTAAAGCAGTTATTAGCTTTGTACCTAGGTTGACCAGAGTTCTTACATTAGTGGCTCCAGATTCTTCTATCGTTTTCTTTAGCTCATTGATGTGTTTCTGCCCTTCTCCATGAGCCTGGTTCATGTGGGACTGGAAATGTTTAAGTTTTTGTTCCACTTCTGTTCGTTTAGATTTTTCAATCTCAAATTCAGTCTTGATGCTCTCAAAGATACCTAATATTACACGCATTATTTTATTATGGTAGAAACGACTTTAAAAAAATCTACAATTTATTTATACCAAACCAATGGTACTAATTTCTTACACAATCAAAACAAGAGTAATTCAAAGTATATATGGTAAGAAAATTAAAACATAACTACAAAAACAGCTAAAACCATTTAACTTTCACACACATAAGCCAACTACTATGTAGACTTCAAAATCAACTTAAAAGCAACCATTACAGAAACAATTACTAAATCTATAAACAACAACAAAGTAAATATGATTAAACACGTTCAGCAATCCGCCCAGTGTTCAGAAGTTACACAATTATCTAACTTTTATCTGCCACAGGCATTTCCTTCAGAGTAACAAGTTTCATAAATGTAAACCCTAAAGACATCTTTGCAAATGCTCATGAGTTACAAATTACGAATACCAAGTTGTTCTCGCAGATGGTCAATTTCCTGCGTAAGTGTGTCCTCTAATGTTTCTTTAGCATTCTGTTCTCCCATGAGCTGATCTCGCAAGAAGAGAATTTCACTTTTGAGGGATTCTTCCGTTTGTTCTTTGGCCACCTGGGCTGTTATTAAGTCTTCTCGTAGTTTCAAATACAAAAACTGCATTTCCTGGAAAGACAAGTCGGTTGCTTGTATTACAACTTATAATTAGCTAATTATTTCAATTACAATTCAAACTGTAGAATTCTTAAGTACTAAAAATCACAGTAAAAACAATTCTATAATTATACAGTAGATCTCCACAAAGTTAGACAAATTACACTTAAAATACAAAACGTAAAAATGCACATAAAAAAGGTTTATTCGGCAACAAAATCTTTATCTAAGTTTTTATTTTTTACATTTTATTTTACATTTTAGTTATTTTTATGATAATAAATAAAGAAAACAAATGAAAAATAAAAAAAACCTCAATGTTTTGAAGTTCTTTTTTTGCACTCGTGAGTCGTACTTGCTAACCCTTGTCGTAAGCCTTGTCCAAACTCACACGTGGATGTAGAAATTACTTTTACAGACTCTATATATGCATCTTTGAATACCAAAAAATTATAAACGACTATACCGATACCACAAAAATCTATTGTAATTTACCAGGCTTTCTAACTATGCTGTATTTGGGTCTAAGAAAATCAAATTTCTGTTTGAGAAAAAGCATTGATCATAATACTTCAAACTCTCCAACGATATAAGAGCTTTCCTGTCGTAAATAACTTAGAAAGACTAACAGAATTATGTAGACGAAATGTAGAGCTTTTTATTGGTTATAAACTTATAGGTACAGAAAAGCAGGTGTAGATAAACAAGTCTTCTCAAATGATGAAGTGGTGGGTGGAGCCAACATGGTGGATTCAATAAATATCATGGTATCTCAGCAAATAGAAAAGGTAGGAGGTACTTATCTTATATTCTAGCTTGCTAATATTGGAAATTTGAGTTTATATTGTATTGTATTGTGAGTGTCATAAAATGTTATCTTACCAAACCCAGATGATGCTAACCAGTGTGACACACAAAAATCAATAATTGGCTTTTTTTTTTATGTACTTTCAAATTAAGAAATTAACTAATGCATAACACTAAAATTTGAATTATAATCTACAATTTAATACCAAGTTTATTGACATACATTCATAAATTAGTAGTTCAATAAAATTTTGAATACAAGTCTACAAACATGCTCACTGACCTACCTGCCTCGATAGGGTTAATGGTGTTTTTCAGAACACTAATACACATCTACTAATCTTATTGATATGTAAAACTTCCAACTACGATATTTCTACCACTCTTTTCTTGAACATTGTGTAGAATGTTTTCTTACAAGGACTTACTTTCTAAAGCTATTCTGAAACATTTTAAATCTAGCATTTCTACTACCTCAAACTTTTTATAGCTAGTAATAAAAAAAAAGATGTTTTTTATTTTAGGTCCCATAAACATTGTTAGCTGTTTGTGTAAGTTTATTCTGAGTGTAAGCATCACGATATTCTGGGTTTCATTCCAACTGAGACACTAGAGGGCTTGTAACCTTACAACAATGCTTATTCTAGAAAGTTTGTATGTTTTAAACTTATTAAATAACCTAGGATCTTGAAATATAGCATGCAGGCTTTGTCCTACACATTTTTCTGGAACTGTTAGGGCATCTAATGATTGGTTGCCTGGCCTCAAGTCTGACCAATCATCTGATACTGTTCAATCAACCCCATTTTATGATTGGTTTGTTGTAACTGAACCACCTTGATCAACTGCTATAATAATTATTTCCAGCCAAGTATATTTCCAACCTATCCGTGTCTAAAGGAACATGCAAACAAATACTACCCTTTCTTTAGCTCTCGCTAATGTTTGAACTACTAACCTCAGCCGTGTTAGGAAGGTTTATAACTTCACTCTGTATCTGCTGAGCACGAGCAATATGCTTTGCCATTAAGGAGCTGTTTTCAGTCTGCAACCTTGTAAGCTAGAAACATATGAAAAAAAAATCACTAAGGAGATCAAAACAATTTTATTTGTAGATAATAAAGATAATTTTTTACGAACATTTCTAACACATAACTTTAAAAAGCTGTACATTAGGGTTATAATAAAATAAACAAATTTAATTAACCAATGAAATTATGAAAAAAAAATTAACATTTTTGCTTTTTAATCAAATAAATAAGAATAACAATATCCTGCAGATGCTTATCCAAAAAGATTTATTCTTATATCAGATTAAATATTACATGACAAAACAATTTAAAAAAAAGAAAGCCTAATTACTGACGTAAGAATTTACAGACTAAAAATGGCACACACAAGTTGTGAAGATAGATGATAAAAGTAGACCAACGTTTGAGGTATTCCATCTTGTTCTCTACATTGAAAACCCCCCTGACATGCAGTAAACCACTGATTCAAAACTAACTTTCTTTTCCCTACTAACCAAGGCTCAACTTTGTATTTCTCGTCCCACCTGAGCCCATAAATTTAATAAAATAACTTCCCACACAGCATGTTTTCAAGTGATACTTTAAGGTCTCAAAATAAATGAGTTAATGAAGTTATTATTTTAATTTCGAAACATTAACTCTTAATTAAGTAACTTCTACTCTCATCATTTGTTTTCTTTCTGAAAACAAATACATGAAATTTAATAAAATCACAAGAACTTGCATGATTTCTAATTTATCTGTGGTACAAAAGTAGACATTTTTATTTACTTTTTGTGTTGTTGTTTTTTTATACCTAATTGCTGTACCACAGATAAATTATAAATCGTGTAAGTTCTTGTGGTTTTATTAAATTTCATTTGTTTGTTTTCACTACTAACAACTAAATGACCAAATTCTTCACACTCTTTCTCTCTCGTGCAGTTGGCAAGAAAATGTTTGGAGAGAAGATTAGAAAATAATCTGCAATCTGGTTTCTTCTAATTTAACGTTCTGTCAGCATTTGAGAGCTCAACAATGAACACACATACACACTCATATACCTATATATTTTGTGTCTCAATTAATTTCCGTTTGTAAGTGCATTACAATTCTGAGGAGACTCTTCTCTATGTAAAAGGTTTTCTTTTCTGCCCCAACAATTACTGAACAAATATAAATACTTTTTGTTTCAAAATATTTCTAAGTCTTGGTATAGATGTTAAACTAGACATACAAACATATGCACATTACTATAAATAAGACACTAAGTATCTTTTCAGCATATTTAACTATCATAAACAGACAGAATACAGAAATAACATCTTAGTGCAAGGAGTACTTACAGAGGCCTTCATCTTTTCTTTTTCACTTTTTAGCCTTTTCTGAAATAATACAAGATTTTAAATAGATATCAACATAAACTTAAAAAGTGTATAAGCCAATATTAACACCCATAGTTTTTACAAGCTGTATTCTTACTAATAAAACATGAAATAATTAAAATAAACACAAATGTGATGAATTAGATGATGAAAATCGTGCTCAAACTCCTTAATTCTGGTATGATTTTGGAAAATGTATTTGTAAAATTATCAGACTTTTTAGATGATTTCAGTTCAGATCGTTAAAAGTAACCATCTTTCTTTTCTCACCAGAGCTTCATACTTTCTACGTAAATCAAAACGTCTTTGCTGAAAGAGGAAAATAATTAATCAAAATACCATTAGGTCCTTACAAAGAAAATTAACTAGACAAAAAATTAATAGGAGAGCTGATAAAAGAGATGGCATCACAAGATGATCGTGATGCAAAGTTTTATTGACGTTCACAGCAAGTCCTAAAATCAGTTTTTTAAAGGAGCAGCACAGTTTCTATTAAAGTGGTGTTTTTGAAGCTCTTAGTTGACCAAATATTGTCTCATTTGAATCATTTCGGCTAAAGCGTCTTTTTTTTTCCACACTTTACAACATACAATAAGTAAGACTTTACGATGTATACATACACAAATAAGGTTAGTTTGTGTAGGACAAAATCCTACATCACAGAGTTTCTTTAGTTTGGAAAGAGTAAAAGTCGAGATAATAGTTTGTTTTGAATTTTCGTGCAAAGCTACACGAGGGTTATCTGCGCTAGCCGTCCCTAATTTAGCAGTGTAAGACTAGAGGGAAGGCAGCTAGTCATCACCACCCACAGCCAATTCTTGGGCTACTCTTTTACCAACGAATAGTGGGATTGACCGTCACATTATAACGCCCCCACGGCTGAAAGGGTGAGCACGTTTGGTGGGACAGGGATTCGACCCCGCTACCACCTTATCCACCTGGCCATGCCGGGCTCGAGATAATAGTAAAAACATTTTTATGATTATTTTAACTGTTAGTTTATTATATAGATTTAGGGCTACCGTTAATCCTAATCTGGCCAAACCTTGAAATATATTACTAGGTTTGTGGCGTAAAGTATCACCAACAGTGCTCATACTCCACTAATGTGAATCAATACATTCTGTTTGTTATTAGTTTTTGTTTTATGACATCACACGCTCCTAGATAGACCAGTATATTAAAGCAGCTACATTATTTACTAGGTTAATTTTTTGTTCTGATCTATGCTTTAATCAGAAGCTAGTGATAGATATTAATAAAAATACAAAATCTTAAATAACCAAAAATAAAAACTTGCCTTGATTAATATTGAAGGTAAACTTAAAATTATATATATGGCTTAGTCTATTTTAACCCTTACGATGCGTCAAGCGGATATATTCACTTTGCCATTTATAGCCATTTGATGAGACAAAATTATATAAATTATATATATGTCTTAGTCTATTTTAACCCTTACGATGCGTCAAGCGATATATTCACTTTGCCATTTATGCCAGATGAGACAAAATTATATAAATTATATATATGTCTTAGTCTATTTTAACCCTTACGATGCGTCAAGCGGATATATTCACTTTGCCATTTATAGCCATTTGATGAGACAAAATTAAATAAATTATATATATATGTCTTAGTCTATTTTAACCCTTACAATGCGTCAAGCGAATATATTCACTTTGCCATTTATAGCCATTTGATGAGACAAGTGGATTTATCCCACGGCTTCACAAAAACCTTTCCTTCCACTGCAACAAGCGGATTTACCTCACGGCTTCACAAAAGACTAGAAAAGATCAACTTCCTAATTTTATTTTTTTAGTGGATAATTGACACTTTTTGGGAACCAGCCTGATAACTTTTATGCACGACGAGGGTTAAAATGTGCTTCATGCTACTTTGTTTCTTAAACAGTCTAATATTCAAACGTATTAACATAAACTGTGACTTTGTTCTGTTGGTCTTAGTTTGATTGTACTAAACTGACTTTCATAGAATGTTGTTGAATTTGTTTTTAATTTTCAGATTTATATCTTTTATTTATTTCTAACTCAAAAATTTGTAAAAAAGTTTATTTCCACATATCAGACTTCATAGTTGAGACCAAGGAATTTTGAAATTTGCGAAGTATCTGTAGATCTTCACCAGTAGTTGAGCTATAATACAACACCAACTATGTAAATCTTCACAAGTAGTTGAGCTATAATACTACTCACCAACTGATCGTATACATCGTTGTAGCACGCCGTGTAACTTGCTTTAAGATCCAAAGACAACCTTTCTGCCTCTTCAAACTTGCTAAATAGCTCACTAACCTGTGAATTACAAGTTAAAAACCTATATCAGTTACTGTTGAAGTAAAATATTTCACAAATTTATATTTCACTTTGTGATACTAAAACCATCAGTTTTTCAAGTTAGAATCTCTTATGACTGCTCTTAGTAAGAAATTAATGGTTACTGGAAAACTTTCAGTAAAAATCACTACAAGTTAAAGAATAATACAAAAAAAATACATGTTAATTAGGATGATTTGTAATTATTTTTGTTAATAAGAAAGTCACAAATCCAGTATATTGTTAACTGAACAGAAACTAATGAGCTTTATGGTGGTGGACTGCCTTACGATTAAGGGTAACAGTCCAAGGCTTCCCATAACTATTATACTATGATCATAATAATCCAGTTGTTATATTCCACCATTCTCCATTTGCTTCATTAACGCATGAATATACTGTATTCTAAAATCTGTTAAATCAGAAAAGTTGTGTCATTGTGACTTAGAGACAGATTTTGCTGGAAAAAAAATGTAGGTGGAGCTATTGTCACTTGTTTTTTTCACAATAGGTTAAATGGGACATGTAAGAAGTATATTTGACAACAGAAATTTAAGAAGGAAATGAACTGACAAGGTATATATAGTGATGTAACTATTTCCAAAACTTGATAAATTTTATTGCCTCATTGTGTTTATTCATTTTGTAAAGATGCTGAAAGTTTATTTTACTTCACATCTGAATACTGCTACTCCCTAATAGTGTTGATGTAACTCACGTACAGCAGGGAAATATTTTAGCCTAAACTAATTTTCCCAAAGAAAAAAAGTAAACAAAATTGCCTCTTTTTTGTAATCTTCAGCATATTTATTGAACTTCTGCTCAAGCTCATGGCGGAATTTCTGTTCCCTCTGAAGGTCTTCTTTATACTTGGCAATTACTTGTTGCAAGCCCGTCACCTGTTGCCGTTGACTTACTTCCGACTGCTGAGCTTGCTGGAGTCGAACCTCATAGTTTGAGCACATTGCACAAGGCTGTCCAATTTTTTCCCGTGCACGCTTAACCTGTAAAGGTGTTTCACAAAATTCTGAGTTTACATGAACAAAAATTTAGAAATTATTTCCAATATATTAAGATAAAGATACACACAATCATATTATTTATAAATTAGAATATAAAAAAAAAATTATTCCAGCTCTTCAACAACCACCGACATGTAATTAAAGTTTAAATCGTTTTTCCAGAATCTTCTTCCTTTGTGCTAAAAATCCTTTAAGTGAATAGAAAGTGAAAAGTTTAATCACTTCCTTAATTTCAAGTTATTTTTAAGCAAGTTATTTTTTGCCAGGTACTGGTCAATCCCGTCCTTAATAGCAGTTATTTCCTTTGTACAGGTGAAATTCTGACCAGAGTGTAGAAAAGGTTAGTTTAATTCTTTCTTTATTGACAGTAGCTCCCTTTAGAAAAGTAAAATCCTTTAGGATTTGACCAAAAAAAAAATATCATTTAAATGTCTTCCTTTAAAAGGACCCAACTGATA
>NW_013667303.1:92355-102207 GCF_000517525.1 Limulus polyphemus | reverse complement strand
AGAAAAGGTTTGGTTTATTTTTTCTTTTTTGACAGGAGCCCCCTTTAGAAAAATAAAATCCTTTAGGATTTGACCAAAAAAAAAAATATCATTTAAATGTCTTCCTTTAAAAGGACCCAACTGATATATAAAAATATATATAAAAAATTGGTGTTAGATATACACAACTGTTGCAATTTAAATTTAATACGAGCGTTATGATTTAGAAAGTTATACAGCATGAGTGTTAAATTAAGTTATTTTTAGAAGAGATACTTTATCCCAAGTTTGTTTACGTAAATGTTTAAGAATCATACATAGTGTAGTTCAATTGTTGTGACTTGGTGATTGTTATATTATTGTATCCTGTTAATACAACCTTCCGAGTTTTCTTCTTGTTTTTATTAGTATTATTGCATCATAATATCTAGTAGTGTGTGGAACGTTCTAGACCTCTGTTGGGGTATAAATACGCATTGAAAATGTAGCTTGATTGCGTGATTGTAAGTTTAGTCATAAAGAGCATATAGTGGCAATTTTTAAAGTGAAATTATTATTGTAATAACAGAGTAGAGAAGAATAATTCATCTTGTCAATTGTGTTCTAAAGTAATTGAACCAGCCTGTGTGGACTTTTGACGAAAAACAGAGAATTATTTAAAGCTCTGGATAAAACTTTGATAACCAACAGTGTAACAAACATTTGTATATACATTTGACCTGTTTTAATGTATTATTTTAAAACAAGTGGACTGTGTGCTGTCTGTTTATTGTTGAAATATATTGCCAACAAGTCACAGACACCTATTGTAAAGAATCTGACCTACAAATACAAAAAACCTGACAAATGGTCACTTGTATTACAAAACATGTTCATTACAGACCAAACTCTCATGCTTGCTTACCTCCTCCTCCAGTGACTGCCACTCTTTTTCAGTAACAAGTCTTTTTCCAACCAGGGACACACTGTCATTATCAGTCTTTATACCATTCAGCAGAGATCTGGAAGCTATAGGATCAGTGGAGAAAAGGTTCATAAACTTAAAAAAAAAAATCAGAGAAAATAATAACAAAATATAGAATTAGTTAAAAAGTTCAACAATAAAATAAAGAGTACACTGTTAGCAGGTATTAAAATGTAACTACAGAGATAACATGCAACATACAATACAATTAGTTATTCAATAATTTACTTGCTTCACTCTTCAATGCAGCACTGATTGAGCCATGAATTTGGCCAAAACTAATCTGTTGCTGCAGAAGTAGCAAATCAAAGAATAAATTAGGCCTCTAACTTATCTTTCCGTCACTAAAGTTCACATTTTGGTGAAGAAAATAAAATAAACAATTAGTTAGTCTTGTGAATAATAATGGATAATTAACTATGATGGTATATTAATGATGAGTAAAGGATTATACATCTAAACCGAACAATTTCATTACATTTCACCACTATATGAGGCCTACTTTATTTATATGCTTTGCTTTTACAAGCAGTACTGGCAAGCTGTAAATTTGGTGAAACTAATCAGGAGTAGCAAATCAGAGAATAGATTAGACCTCTACATAATCTTTTGTTCACTTAAGTTTATATTTTGGATGAATAATAGAAATTAACAAATATACAAAGGTTGGTATTGTTTGTAAGGTGCTGCACAACTCTGATCGAGGGCTATTTGTGCTGGCCATCCTTAATTTGGAAGTGATAGACTAGAGGGCAGGCAGCTAGTCAACATCACCCACTACTAACTCGTAGGATATTCTAATACAAATTTTTTTTGGATGGGTAGTAATGAAACACAAACTACTGAACCAAAGTCTAGCAAGCTAACTTATGGCCTGCAACTACAAAGGTAATACAGGAGATATTGACCAATATTAACCCTCTGGATTGGAGTGGGGAAAAGTGTGCATGTCATGACTGTTTTACAGTTACATTCAAAATACAATTAAATAAGTTTATCATAAATAAGTGTCACTAAACTTGGCATCAAAATGTAGTATATAATTCAAGTCTTAATATTATACAAGTGTTAATTTCTTACTTTCAAGAGTAAATATCTTAAATAAGTCCTCAATCTTCACTTTTCCTTATCTTGTGACTCTTGTTCACTCTGAATTGCCAGTTTTAGATTTTACTGTATAATTACTGTACTATTGCAAAGATCATGTAATGTTTGTATAAAGTTAGTGGGAAAAAATCGGTTAATGGACCCTAGCTGTGATTTATTGCTTTATACAGTGTCCTGAGGTTCAAAAAAGAAAATAAAACCATAAGATTAAAAGAAAACAGATGCTAAAAGGTTAACAGTTGAAACTGTGAAGATAAGTAATTTGAAAATCTCATGACAATTTAAAAAAATGCAATTATTCATTATATTTCAATTTTTCATTTCACTGTGCATTGATGATTTTGGTATAGTCAGTTTTAGGGTAGAAAAAAAATAAGAGATAAAATATAAAATTTCACACAAAAAAAAAACTTTTTTAGAGGTTTTAGAGGATGAAAATCATCTTTCACTCAAACTAACTCTGCAAGAAATTTGGAAATTCAGAGATAAATCTTTACTACAAATACTTCATTAAAACATAAGATTTTTTGTGTACAACATATTTGTAATGTTTACTAAAAGCCTGTCAAATTTCATGAAGATACACTTATCGTATTAAAGCTAAGGTTACAGGGCATATCCACGAACATATGCGTAACCTCCAAAGTAACCATGAGATTTTAGTCATTCTATAATGTTTAATAATGTATGTATAACTTCACAAAATTTCCCAGACTACCGGTAAACATTACAAGGCTTTTTCAAACACAAAATACCAGATTTTTTAATTAGGTATTTTATCTAAAAGTTTGTTATTTATTTAATATAGTTATTTCCACTCAGACTCTGAATAGTTCAAGTACAAGGTGATTTTCATGTAAAGCATAATTTTTTATCTTACAGTTTTTAAATTTTGTCACATTCATAACCTCTTAAATGAATATCAAAAGGTTTTAAAGGTATATATATACACACACACACACACACACATAACTTCATGGTTACAAAATACTTTCAAGATGGTGTGAATTGACTAACTTTGTACTGAAAGTGGATTGCACTTTGCTTCTTCTTTTTGTTCAATAATCCAACTATTACAACAATAGATTTTAAAAGTAATACACTAGAAGGAGAACTGAAACAGAACAGGAAAGATGAATAGTGTTCCTGCCGAACCTGAGAGATTGATACATCACAAATTGGTTATGTTTAGAGAAGAGTAATCCAACTATTACAACAATAGATTTTAAAAGTAATACACTAGAAGGAGAACTGAAACAGAACAGGAAAGATGAATAGTGTTCCTGCCGAACCTGAGAGATTGATAATCACAAATTGGTTATGTTTAGAGAAGAGGTCTTTAAGACTGATGAAATATTTAGAAAGTGATATAACACTAACTTCGATGCAGAAAGTATTATAAGAAGTTAAGAGAGATGTTTATAACACATTCACAATAAAATTGGGGAAAACTATCTTCAATTAAGAAAAATGTGTTGATTATATATGGACCTTTTGCTTACAATAATGTAATCCTTACATCTTTTACCTTTATGTCTGAAGTAATTACTACAGTTTTAAGAAAATTATAGTTTTTTAACACTATTCATTCTTGTCTACTAAATTATAAACATGTCACTGAACTTGTCTAGGCCAATTTAAAAATAACCCAAGAACAACAATAAACATAGGTCCATTATTCTTTTCCTTGCATAAATTTATACCACAAGATCAACTTTTGTTTATTCTATTGTAATAGCTTACCTTTAATTCAACATATTCTTAATTCAAGCAACATCACAGAACCCAATTTATTCTTTAAGACACAAAGACAGCTTTTCACCGGATAACGAATGAAAAAAAAGTGACATCTTAACAAACCTGACAGTCCTTTGACGTGTTCATGAGCTAGACTAGAGATTTTCTTAGGACTCCAAGGACTAGAGGACAGGTCTTCCAAAGTCACCAGTGATAAAGTTTCGGGTGATTCATCTGTACATTCCTTTTCTTCTCTTTCATCAAGTGCAGAACTAGATATGGACTTGCGGAGATTTGACAGACGTCTTTTTCTACTCCCTCCCGAACCATGCCTTTCTTGTGACGCATCAAGTCCGGCAAGGCTAAGATTTTCAGGGGTACTTCTAGCTCTCTGAAAATAAAATGTTTTAAAAAATTGTGATTTAATATTCAGGACTTTTTTTTTTATCATACACTCAACATTAAATGCTAAACCTTTGCAGGGGTGGTTCCAGGATTTTGAGCAGGAGGGGGTCCAAATGAAAAATTTAAGTATTTATATAGAATATATTTCATGTAAAACAAAAGTTTTGTAAGTTAAATATTTATTAGTAATAACAAATGAACAAAATGATAGTTTGATAGTTTAGTAAGTAAAAGAATAAGACGGAAGGCATCTTAATCATATTAGATGAAAAAAAACAAAATAATAAATTTTGTTTTTAAGGTTAATTTATGATTACTTGTTTTTTTTATTTCTATATTATAAACTTTTTTTTTTTATCTAGACATTAAAAAAAATTTAATTTTGCTTCGCCCGAGCAGGGGAGGGGTCCAGACCCCATGGATCTGTGCCTACTATATATGTATGTTATAATCTCTCCAGGTTAAGGAATACCTTATGACTAGTGCTCAACGGGAAGGGAGGGGAGTGACATTTTCCTGGTTAACAGAACATACATATCTGTGCAGATTTTAGGAGTTCCCGCTGTTAACTTTTTGCCCTAAAATATATCCTAAAAAATATTTGATATCCGTCATTTACTTTTGTGTGAAAAATATATATATATATATATATATACAAGGAATAGCTAGTTAAGGTTAGAAAGAAACAATGCCATTTTAACACACTTAAAAAACTAACAAACATAAAAGACCACTTCAAACAAATATGATACTGTTTAATAGGGTTCCTGTGATTTCAAATGAAAAACTTTTCTGAAGTTTCCAGGAAAATAAATGGAAGAATTCCAGGACAGTTCTGGGAAATTCTTTAATAAAATGTAGTATAAAGATAACTCTACAAACTACAGAATCAAACTGTATGAAATATTATATTTATGATCATATTTTTGTGGAAGAGAAAAAAAATCTTATATGATGGTTTGGTTTGTTTTTAATTTCGCGCAAAGCTACACGAGGGCTATCTGCACTAGCCTTCCCTAATTTAGCAGTGAAAGACTAGAGGGAAGGCAGCTAGTCATCACCACCCACCATCAACTCTTGGGCTACTCTTTTACCGACGAATAGTGGGATTGACCGTCACAATATAACACCCCAGAAATTTGACCAGAATTTATCTCCTCTGACTATTAATAATCACATCTGGAGCGTCATGCCCTCATTTTAATTTCTGTTATTAAACAACGATATAAACTAAATTGTTTGAATAATATAAATACTTTTGGATATAATTTTAAATATTTTTGACCTTTTATAGAGATGATGTGTTTTCACAGGTTTGAACATCTGATGAGGATGTGAGAAAAGGCCAAAGAATTATATCTTAGCAGACGGTGATGCACACCGAACCTTTCGAAAAATAACTGTTTACGGTTATTAATAATGCGGCCACATCGTTAGCCAAAAAATCATAAACACAAACATTTTTCTTGTTATAACATAGCAACCTTGCCAAAATACATTACGGTATAAAACATTTTGAAGTCTATAATCTATCATTACAATTGAAAATGATTTATATCTTAAACATCAAATGTTATATAACTGTAAGCAGTACTATATTAAACCAAAAAACAAATATATTTTGTACTTCTGTTTACACCTGTAAATAACATAAAAATATCTTTCAGAAATGTATTTACCTGTTGATACGAAAACGATGAGCTGATTTGTTCACTTGAAGCACTATCTGTGGATTTCAATCTTTGATGTGGTAATGGTGATAACATTCTAAAAAAATCCCTAGATGTCGATAGACGAGGACTGGAGGTTAGGACTTCTCTTTCTATGAAAATCATATAGAACAATATTTTAATTATACATAATTATATATATAATACTTACATAAATACACAGACTTAAAAGAGCTATTTTTGAGTTCATTTAAACATATAAACATCAGACTAAAGAGGAACAAGCTCCAGATTAAATGTTTATTTCAATGTGTGGAAATTTAGCACCACTAAATTTGCTCTTCAATCAACACTTACCTAATTAAAAGAACCAAGAAATAATAATCTTTACGAATGACTTTTGTAACATTAAAGAAATATAGAGAGAGAGAAATAAAAGAATTGTAATTTGATGAAATATATTTTGTTTAAAACTTCTAGGTTATACCATTTTTTAAATGCAAAAATGACAGATTAAATGTTTCTAATGAAACACTGTTTATAAGTTCATCTTTTAGCATTACTTGTGGATTCCTAAAAAGGGGAAAAGAAAAATGTTTGTTAAAGTAACTGAATTTTTAATGCATAGATTTGTAAAAATGCATAAAACATCGGAAAGCTAACCATGACTAAATTTAAGCACTGATAATGTGTTTAAAACATATTAAACTAATAAAATCAATAGCTAAGAAAAGAAGTTTTTAACATTTCCAGACAAGATTATGTATGTAACCAATTTCCATAGACGCTTTAGGCATTGTTAGATTGTTAATTTTTAACATTTTCAAAACAAAATTATGTATACGACTCACTTTTAAGACACTGTTAGATTTACATATTAACTATCACAAGCTTTCTACATGATATCACTATTTCTTTAAAGTTTTATTTAATACTTGTTACAACTAACTTGAAAAATAACACCAAAACAATGTGCATTTATTGTTCTTGGAGGAAAAAAAAAGCTTGTGTGTGTGGGGGTTCTCAGGTATACCATCATCAGTTCAGAAAAAAGCAGCCACCGTAACTGGAGATACGGCAGAATATTCACTGCAGTTAAACTTAATCTCTATTCTGATCAAATTGAAAAAAAACAAAAAACAGTGGATTAAATGTAATAAAACAATGCATTGTTCCAAGTTTTCATGAGTGCACAAAACACAAGATAGCACTTCTTTCTAACTGTTCAGATCCAAACTGAGTGAGCTAACCACTACATAATTCTCCCCGAGTACACTTGGCATTCACATTTCTTGATCCTCCTCCAAGTGAAACCTTTAAATTACTGATAGCACTAAAGAACCACAAGCTCAAGATACAACATTTAGCCAAGTTTCATATCTCTGGGTCAAACATTTTCTTATGTGAGAGGTCACCAAATATTTGACCCAAAATGGCAACAGTTTACACTTTTTTACTTTAGTATTAGAAATGAAAACGTTATTGGTACTTTTTATGTCACTGGTTCATCCGGGAGCCATTTTGGGTCAACTATATGGTGACATCTCATATAAAAACCATTTGACATAGAGATGTGAAACTTAGCAAAATCTTGTATCTCTATGACACCAACATCCCTGCGAAACAAGGTGGCTGACCTATCATGGACTGACCCAGTAAAGACACAGAAAATGTGTTTTTTCTGATACTTCTAGTTTGGAAAACATTTTTACTTCCATTTACAACCTGAAATACAATAATATTAATTCACATTTACCTATTTCAAGATATACAAGTCTTACTTCATTTATCTTACAAAACTATATACAATTACTTTAACAATATTTTTTTTCCTTCTATTATATAATTTTGTAATAAAGACACCAATATAAGAATGACAAAAATTAACATTCAAAACTGGAAATACTAGTGCTTGGGAAAATAACAATACTTGTCTGTTTCATACCAGATTATCTACTGGTGTTTATCTGTTATTCCAATTGATATTGTTAATATCATTGCGAGTATGACAAAATTAAAACTGGGCATTTGAAACAACAACAAAAAAAAACAACGCGTCCTACCAGACTGTTTCCTGTCAAGTTCTTCCTTTAACTGCTGTAGCTTTACAATACGCCGTTCTTGTTCCAGTCTTTCTTCATCCTTCTTCTGCAGCTCACTGATTTGTCTCAGCTGCTCTGTGGTGAGGACACTCTGCATGCGTCGCATGTCCAGCATCTGCAATCGCTGAGCCTCCAGAAACTGATCATTAGCCATCTGCCAGGTTTTCTTGAGAGCAGCATGTTCTTTTTTTTCACGTTCAAGTTGCAGCAATACTGTTAAAACAGAATGCGAGAGGAATGTTCAATAATTACTACTAATATCATAATTTAGATTTGTGGTGTTTATTTACAAACACTAGTTATAACGAACAGTGGTGTTCGTTTAACAGCTGATAAATAAGGAGTCAGCTCAGAGCCAGAAATTCCTATCTTAAGAGAGAGAGAGCAATCCCAAAATTCAATGTTTTTGTGCAATTTACACATCTGTAAAAGAATATCTAATTTAGTTATTATACAAAGTTAAAATTACATCCTTGTGTGGTTAAAAAAATTATACAGTTCAAAAAAAAAAAAGTTTCAAGAGAGCTTATATCATAACTAGTAATGATTGTATATTAAGAATAAGTTTTATTACCATATTTAATCTAAATATTAAGACACTTTATTCCAAAGTGTGGGTTAGTAAACAAGTCAGTTACAAAAATGCCTTGTACAATTTGCCTCAGATAGGACAAAATTGCAGTATGAAGATATCAATTTACTTAACTAAAAGAAAAAGTTTACGTTACAGATGGGAATGACAAGGAAGGTTTATTGCCATTCCATTTCTGGGTTTTTCAGGTAGTTTACATGGAATACTTACTGTCTTTTGACTCTAGTTTCACATGTTCTACATCTTCTTGCATCACAGCCTTCTGGGTGTTTAGTACGGCCACATACATCTCCAGGTCAGTTCGAGAAGCTTTTTCGGCCTGCAACCCTTGGCTGAGGCTGGTCAACTGTAAGTACAAGCATGTGGGATCATTTAAAACCTTACAACAAGAGTGATGATGATGATTACCATTTAAACACAGAAAAAGACATCACAATTAGTCTTGGTTTGGTTCTGAATTTTGTGCAATAGCTACACAAGGACGATCTGCTCTAACAATCCTTAATTTAGCAGTGATAGACTAGAGGGGAAGGCAGCTAGTTAACGCCATCGATTGCCGGCTCTTGGGCTACTCTGTTACCAACGAACAGTGGGATTGACCGATATGTTATAATACCCCTCACAGCTGAAAGGATGAGTATGTTCAGTGGCAGGGGTTTAAACCTGTGACCCTTGAGTTGTGAGCCTTAACCACCAGACTGATGATAATTTCTACTGATCCTGGTTGGGTTTCTAGTGGCAAGTGTGTATAAACAGCATTTAAATCACACACACACCTTACTTGATTAGGTCACTGCCTGATGAGGCCTTTCATTCTGTACCAGAACTCATTGGGTAGGCTAGGTTTACAATATAAACTTTACAGTTGTATCACTGTGATGTAATATTACACAAACTAACGATCAACAGAGCACGTAATAGCTAGTGTAAAATGCTTACAATATTATGAACCAAGCAGTTTTAATGGAGTCTTGCTGAAACTTTCAGAAAAAAAAACTATGTACACCCAACGCAAGCCTCATACAAGGTTCAAAATAATTTATTACAAAACAGTAAGTTTATAAAAACGAAAGCAAAAATATAGAATACATATATAAAGCAAAATAATTAACTAAGGTTACATTAAAAGGTATAGCACAGGAATCAAAGGTCATAATCTACGAAAATACTTGCATATATTTCAGTGTCTTTCATGACTACTATAACAAAAAAAATTAATGTACATCAAATCATTCAGGAGATAGCCGCAAACAACCAATGGACATCATGTCGTTATTCAGGAGGAAGCCAAAGACA